>NC_051276.1:31914621-31944621 GCF_015220745.1 Sebastes umbrosus | reverse complement strand
TCTTCCGCATCCATTGGGCCCATGGAGCAGACGCAGTAGCTGGATTAGCTCTGGATTCAGCTTTTAGTGCATTTTACAACTTTTAGGACCTCATGATTTAAATAAGGGCTATTAGAGTGTTCGTACTGGGAAGTTGATTCACCTAAAAAAAATTATCCGTTGAGTCACAGACGTCTGTTTCCCAATGTAAGTCTATGGGGAAAATACTTTTTTGGCCAAATAGCATCACGTGACGGACACGGACGTTGCAGTACCGCCGTTTGGCCACTAGGAAAGTTTGCTTCAAAGCCCGGTGCTCTCCCTGGGGGGCTAGAGGCTATAGTAGCTGCTATAGCATAACACAACCGAATCTCCAACCAAACTATTAGCGGTCAAGTTGCATTGTGGGTAATGTAGGTGCCACATATTGACAAGGAAGAAGAATGCGTCCTTCTTTGCTGCTTCTTTTTAAACAGTCCATCGTGACTCTGTTAATATTATCGTAGTGCGTAAATCAGTGGAGTTTTCTTTTAAGGTCAAAGAACAGAAAGTGTGACAAGTTTTTTTTTTCTTTTTCATTTAATCACCAAACACATTAATGTCACATATAGTTGGTTGTAAAGTCTTGATCAGTTGGTATTAATTGATGTTTTGAGGTTACAGTACAGATAATAGTGAAAACCAGAACTTGAGAAAAATCATTTTCACACACACACACTTGCAAAGAGAGCAGCAACAACCACTCTACTCTGAGTTTTCACTTCTTCCTTGTGTGTTGTTCTTTGAGCGTGAGCCGAGTTCTCTTTTCTTCATGTGTCTGTTGAATATTGTTGCAGCGACGTCAACAGTTTGACTTCAGCCACTCCATGAGGGACGATCTGTCCGAGACGCTCAAAAGATCTGAGAGAAGTTTCTTATTCCTCCTGGAGATACAGAGATAAAGACACGGAAAGGTTGCTTAAACAAAGTCTTGTATATCCACCTTATTCTCTGGGGGCGTTAATGTAGAAATGATTCTGGGCGTAACATCCGGTGAGGTAGCGGTAAACTAGTTAGTCCCATAGAGGCTAACCATAGTGGCTAATCATAGTGGCTAACCGCCAACGGTGCTTCTTTTGAAAAGTAATTCACCTTCAATTTATCAAATCCTGCTTTATTTTTTTTAACAGATATTTAATTAACATTCAATTTTCATTTTCTAAACTGTCCTTGTGGAGCTCTGGTTCTTGTTGTGCTGTTCGCCGCTGTACTAACAACCAGACAAAGATCAATTTGTGGCTTCAACAACAGTGTGTTGAACATGCACCCAAAACAAAAAGGGATTGTTCTTGTGACCAACGCTACAGTTTCCATCGCCGACCTACAGACGAGGAATCCAGAAGAATGTGGCTGAGAAACCTAAACTTGAAGAGATCACCATAAACCCTTTAAGTTATGTGTGCTCATTTCATTTAGTCGACAAAAAGCCAACGGAGGAAAACCCGTATCCTACGTTGTTAGTTGGGCTACGAAGGACCAGCGGAGAAGAGATGTCGGGTCCTTAAAAGGACTGGCAGCAGAGCCAGGAGAACATCAGGTATGATCTCATGTGTAGGGAGGACTCAGCGTCGTAGCGTTGGTTTAATGACAGCCAGTTACTTTCACTATTTTCTGTACAGTTTAAAATGTAAGGCAGTTTATAGCACGAAGTGCAGCGCTTACGGTTATGTGTGTAGAAAAAAACTAAACCTTGTTACTGTGGAAGTACTGATCTGCCTCAGAGCTTTTCAGATTGTTCATCGCTTCACCGTCTGTAGCAACGGAGTCAATAAAGCAGCTAAATATTCTAGTGTATGTTATCTGAGGCCACTTCTTCAGGTCGTCCTCCCGTCCCTCCATAGTAGAAGGCAGAGCTATGATCACATTATCCTGTTTGAGGTGTAATAGGTGGTGTTCACACATGTTTAACTAGATTTGTTTAATACAATCGTTCTAGGAGAGACAAATAGCGTACCATTACCATGGAAAACGCCGGTTCCGGTTCAGGGAAACGACGCGCCGGAAGATGCGCCCATAATTCACACAAGGCGTCATGGGGGCTAGGAATAAGGCGGATAAAGCTATTGTATGTGAGAGTACAATAAAATCCCTGTTCTTAACCTCCGACCGGCAGCTCGACTCCTCTGTGTACGATTATTGTGTACTCAGCGTGGCTTCACTCCAACAAACGACAAACATTTCATATAGGGAGGATTACACTGACTGAGAGGTATGGCTCTGTGTGTGTGTGTGTGTGTGTGTGTGTGTGTGTGTGTGTGTGTGTGTGCGTGTGTGTGTGTGTGTGTGCTGACAGATATTTCATATGGTGAGGATTACTTAGGAAGCAGCACTGAACTCCCAGCAGGCTGTCTGTTACAGAGCGAGGAGATGCCGTGTACAAATTGACAGAGATAGAAGACTGACTGTATTTGGAGACAGTGCAACATGCTGACGCTCTGACAGCACTAGACTATGAATTTGCCGTATTTCCGCTTCCTGACTCAATCGTAAGGGGAACGTCTATGCCTGGCAGTGTGTGGTTCATCCTGATAGAAAATCGTATCTACGTCAGCATTAAAAACAAACTGATTTTCTCTTCTTCTTTCCTCTTAATACTTGGAAAAATTAATCAGCCGAGGGAAAATAAGATCTGGACCCCTTGGGAGACAATTTATGACAAAAGTTTGACAAAATTGAATCAATCTGGTTTTAATGAATAATTCCAGCAAATTTATATTAATTAAAATTGGATTAGAAGAGATTAGGATTAACTTTAAACAAGGAACCTATCTCGTTTCTGATAAAGGAAAACTTCCCCACAAACACGGCTAAATAAAAGTAGATATTGTTCATCCCACACTACATCTCTGGGTATTTTTTTGCAGTTTTAAATTAACAAACATCATATGTGTGACTCATGGCGCACTTCAAACGGGTGCAAAGAAATATTTGTCTCTCCGTAATTCGACAATATAATATTTTTTTCCGACATAAGGTCCCTTGGAAGGGGCGGGACTTCGCCTCTATATGGCTAACCTTAGTTGGCAGCTGGATTCTCAAGACTACGTGAGAATCACAAAATCAAATGGTACAAGAAAGTCCATCTTGTCAGGCTCCAAGTAATGCTTTCATGTCCGACTCGCCAGACAACGGACCAATCAGCATCCTGTGAGAAGTTACTGCAGCTAAGGGCGTGGCTTAGGTCGTGTGTGAGACCCGGTGAGACCATAGCGTGAGACGGCGTCACGGAGAGGAGACTGTTCGTTCTAAACAACAACGGTGGCTCCTGAAGAGGTTAGCGTAGATGCTGCAATAGCATCAGTTATATCAGAACTGGAGAGTATTCATTGAAAGAAGAGCAAAGAACAGCGCTGAACGTGTAAAGTACGGCGATGTTTTTGCCTTCAACCAGTCTTACTTTCGTTAGTTTGATTGACAGATGGTTCATCCAATCGCCTGCCAAGTATTTTTTTGAAAGTGCCTGCCCTTTTCCAAACAGTTTCAAATGACGGCTTTTCACATGGTTCTGTTAGGTTAGGCGATAGCTGCATCCGTTTAAGACGTCATAAGAAGTCTCTAAAAACATCTAAAATGAAGTTGACACCAAAACGTTTTTTGAAGTAAACTAAACTCAGCTGGTCTCAGAATCAAAGAGTTCTTTACCGTCATAAACATGCTTGTAGGTCTGTTTCTCCTCCTAAATCTGAGCTGCACCAGTAATCTGTAAACTTTCTGATATTCCAGGAACATTGGTACATTTTCTGGATCAGACGTGATAGAACAAAAATGAAATCGAGTTCATTTGAGTGTTAAAGCTTAAATAAACATTCAATTTAGTGTCGGTGGAGCTGCTTCCACTTTAGTTTCTTCATGACAAACGTTGGACTCTTTTCAGCTGTCAGGCTCCATTTGTATTGAAATGTATTCAAGAAACTCTACAAAAGCACAGGAACAAGATATATTTTTTGATTTTATGAGAGTTTAAAGGGATACTCCGGCATTTTAGTACAGTGGAATTCAGTTACAGTGTTCAACCACATATAGATTAAAAAGCTTGGGACAGAATCATTCCTTTACAAACACTGTTTAAATAATTTGCTTATTGTAATCAAGGAGTCCGCTTACAGTGTTTTTTAACCAGGCGATGTCATCAAATACGTACTAGATTACGTGAACAGCAAAAAAAAATATTGAGTGGGATCAGGGATTTAAATCTATAGCACTGTAATTCTTACGTCGCATATGTTGAAAAATGCGCATCTACTGACATCTGTGTCTGTGAGAACAATACAGCCAGGGCAAGCTGTTAAATTAGCGTTGATAAACTTGGCGCTCCGGCTGCTGTCCGAGGTGCTGATCAGAGGCTGGTTTGCAGAATATATGAGTTGCATGGTGAGCATCTCAATGGCGGCATAGGGACGGTCTGCTTTACAATCGTCTGGAGTAGTTGTGTGTGTACGTGCATGTGCTTATGTTTGGGTTGAGGGCCCAAGAAAGACATTTGCACTTGGGCCAAACTGATCTTTTTGTGTAAAATCCCCCTTTAAGAAATGGTCAGGGTGAATGTGTGTGTGTTCGTTGTACCTCCTGGCGTTGACCGTGTTCTCCAGCTCTCTGGCTTTGTGTGCGGCAGTGTGTAGTATAGCGTCTGGGATGTCAGCCAATCGGGCGACGTTCAGGCCGTAGCTCCGCCCTGCAGCTCCTTCAGTCAGCTGGTAGAGGAAAGTGATGAACTCTGGCTGAACCTCTCCGTCTGTCGGCACACACACACACACACACACACATACGTATATATATATATACAATAAAAACCTCAAGTGATAATGAATTAGAAAATACCAAAGTAAGATTGTTCTAAATTTACCAGCATTTTCACACACACATACCGTCAGTGTCAGAGGCGACGTCGGGCTCATTGAGTAAGAAAGCCATGTGGTAGTTGGACACATGTTCAGGATACACCCGCTCCAACTCACACAGAGGAGGGTAATGCGTCACAAACAGGGTGAGAGCTTTCACCTAACAAAAGGAAGGAGAGAGGGAAGTGTTAACATGTTGATGCCAGAGAATCTGTGTTCTGGACTCTTCTGGACGTCAAGGAGGAAGGAAAACTGCAGGTCAGCCAGGTGGAAATCTAATCTGTACATTGTGTTCACATTGGGAAGAAAACATAGAAATGAGCATATAGCTGCAGTAAGAAATGTCATCCATCTGCTCTATACCGGAGAGGCTCGTCTATTCTGTTGTCTCCGACAGTCGAAGACGTCTCTCCGGTAGGTGAAAGTAAGAAAAGTAAGTACAGGCTGTACAGTAACATCACTGGTGGTGACCCTCCACCTGCTATGTTTGGTTTTACTGACAATAGAACTACCACCTTCCCACCTACTCACCAGCTTCCCAGAGCGCCTGTGAAAAATCTGATCACAGTGTGCACAAAACACAGACAAGAAAAATCATATAAAAAGTAAATGTGAAGATATTGCGGTTTTATTTGTCATTATCAGATTAACCTCTTAATCCCCAGGGTGCTGGAAGATGTGGCTCTCCTAGACAGACATAAGACCCAAAATAAATCAAGAATAGCTCCACAACTACCAGCTCTATATGCATGATCATGGTCTCTATGGATATGTAAGACCTCAGAGAATTCACCCCCTGTGTCAGTGACATTGTGACTGTTACTATGCATGAGTAAATTGTGATGAACCAAAGGAAACATTTACATTTTTATCCTCTTCTAAAATGTTTTCTAGATCAGACAGTGGATAACACCATTATAGCAATGATGCCATGCACAGAGATGCCCCTGAATTCATTCAGCAACTCCTCGACTACAACTGTGCCAAAGCAGATATACACTCACCGGCCACTTTATTAGGCACACCTGTTCAATTGCTTGTTAACACAAATAGCTAATCAGCCAATCGCATGGCAGCAACTCAATGCATTTAGGCATCTAGACGTGGTGAAGACGACTTGCTGAAGTTCAAACCGAGCATCAGAATGGGGAAAAAAGGGGATTTAAGTGACTTTGAACGTTGCATGGTTGTTGGTGCCAGACGGGCTGGTCTGAGTATTTCAAAAACTGCTGATCTACTGGGATTTTCACGCACAACCATCTCTAGGGTTTACAGAGAATGGTCCCAAAAAGAGAAAATATCCAGTGAGCGGCAGTTGTGTGGACGGAAATGCCTTGTTGATGTCAGAGGTCAGAGGAGAATGGGTAGAGTGGTTCGAGATGATAGAAAGGCAACAGTAACTCAAATAACCACTCATTACAACCAAGGTATGCAGAATACCATCTCTGAACGCACAACACGTCCAACCTTGAAGCAGATGGGCTACAGCAGCAGAAGAACACCCGGTACTAGCACCGGACACTTTATTAGGTACACCTTGTACCTAATAAAGTACAAGGTGAGTGTAAATAACACAAAGCACATAGATTCTACAAAGGTTTTAGTGAGGATAGGACCAGGAGGACTCTTGATTTGGACACTTGGATACCTAAAGTGTGCCAAATGGGTTTTCTACCTCTTGAAAGGGAATCTGGCTATAAAATACTACTGATATCCACTACAGGAGGCTATGTGACCACAATGGAGCCTTTGGCCATGACATTTGCCCTGTGCATCATCACGTTCTACCATTGTGCACAGTATAAAGTCAATAAAAAACAACTAAATTGTATAATTTTGACTCCAAATGGAATAGTTTTATTATGATAATGAAATATGATCAAGTAAAACTTAGATAATAACAAATAAGATCAAAGATAAGATGACAAAAAATAATCCAAAGTATGTACATTCGATATACAGGAAAAACGGTCAAAAGTATTATAAAGTAACGTTATTTGGACAAAATGGAGTATTGTTTTAGTCGCGTTGAGGCCTCGTCTTTTAGGAACTATTCAGAATAAAGACCATGACAGCATTTTATGAAGTTTTTAAAGGCGGTGTTTTAACACACAGCTCAGCTGAACCCTGTACCGGGTCCGTCGGGTAAAAGAGATGCAGATCGTATTTTATTACCGGGTCTAAGAGAGGTCATGTTGACTGAATAATGATCACATATAAAAATCAATGAGCCAAAGACTCATAAAACACAGCAATGAAACAGAAACATTCTCATAAAGAAGGTGAAGTCTAAAGCCGTGCTCGTGAATCTGTGAGGCTCGTGCTGACAATGACGATGCTAACATGCTGACATTTAGCAAATGTAACGTTAACATGTTCACCAGTTTAGCATGCTAATATCTGCTGATCTGCACTAAACACAAAGTAGAGCTGAGGCTGATGGGAGTGGCATTAGTTTGATTAAGTGTATTAAGTATTTAGACCTGATGACGGCTCTTGATGAGAAGTTAAGGCACCACTAAAGTTATGACAGTTCGTCCTGAGGGGTGGAGGATATGAAGGTTGTCCAGATATTTCACTCAAAACCGCAAATGTCAACCTGCCAGCGGCGCGGAGGATAAAAGTCAGGGGATCATAAAAGTCAGGAGGGGCCATTAATGTCTGTACAGAATTTGTGGCAATCCACGTATTAGATCAGTGGTTTCCAACCTGGGGGTCGGGGTCCCGACAACGGGTCATGAGATGAATCGTCAGATAATTACTTGGGCGGGAGATAATAAACTAAATTCTGCTGCACAACATTGTGATATGTATTGAGCATGCAGTCTGTTGTGATGGAAGTAGATGTGGATTCATATTAAGTTTGGTAACCAGATGTTGAGATAGTTCAGTGGATGAGTGGAACCTTTTGACCTGCTGGTGGCAACGAGGTGGAGGGAAAGTCACCAAAGTCGACGGGCCGCGGCAAATGCAAGTATAGAGTAGTGGTAAGATGGACCTGAAAAATGGAGGACCAACTGGTTGGTTTGTGGCGACAACACAAGTGTTTATTTAACGTATTTAACTCCTGATTTTCCCAGGAGACTCCCGTTTTTCATCGCCCTCTCCTGGTTTCCTCCCGGGGTCACAATTCTTCCATATTTCTCTTGATTTATGACAAATGTTCACACCACAATGTTTTTCTTCTTTTCGTTATCTCAACCTGCTTCTGGCACGGACTGTACAGCGTCTAAAAGCTCTACCGTTTCTACCCGGACGACAATAGAGCTACACTAATTGTCGTTTCCGGGCGAAGGAAAGCAGTCTCCGCTCACAAAACAGCGCAATTTGAGCTCATGTTTGAGCTGCACAAACCGTTGGAAATAACGGGTTTCAGAGCGCAGTGGTGCAGGAGCAAAAAATTTATAAAAACTGATTCTGTTTTCTTCCCTGAGAATTAAAGGTAAAATTAAAAAACTCCAAATCGTTGCTCTCCATACACTATAGGAGCCAAACTGTTATATTTAACAAAACATGTCAATATGTGTGGGCTCTCTCACATTTCAACATCTGTTAAGATTTGAAAAGACTTTTAGTGAGGGCCAGCCTTAACTAATCTATAAAGCAACCTCTTCTCCACACTCACTTTAGCAGCCCTTCAAATATAAAAAAAACGTTTTGTAAGCCCCTATAAATAATATGCATTTTACCTTTACTATATCTATCATTACACTATAAATAATATGCATCTTTACCTTTACTATATCTATCATTACACTATAAATAATATGCATTTTACCTTTACTATATTTATCATTACACTATAAATAATATGCATTTTACCTTTACTATATCTATCATTACACTATAAATAATATGCATCTTTACCTTTACTATATCTATCATTACACTATAAATAATACGCATCTTTACCTTTACTATATCTATCATTACACTATAAATAATATGCATTTTACCTTTACTATATCTATCATTACACTATAAATAATATGCATTTTACCTTTACTATATCTATCATTACACTATAAATAATATGCATCTTTACCTTTACTATATCTATCATTACACTATAAATAATATGCATCTTTACCTTTACTATATCTATCATTACACTATAAATAATATGCATTTTACCTTTACTATATCTATCATTATACTATAAATAATATGCATCTTTACCTTCTTTACCTTTACTATATCTATCATTATACTATAAATAATATGCATCTTTACCTTTACTATATCTATCATTATACTATAAATAATATGCATCTTTACCTTTACTATATCTATCATTACACTATAAATAATATGCATTTTACCTTTACTATATCTATCATTACACTATAAATAATATGCATTTTACCTTTACTATATCTATCATTACACTATAAATAATATGCCGAGTAAACATTGGGATCTTGATTCTTTTCTACTAAATGTTTTTCTTTGTCCTTTGACCTCAGTGAATATTAATCAGATTATTTATTTTACTATCTCTTCACCTTTCTACAAAAAGACAGAAGTAGGCGGAAAAAAGAACAGAAAGACAAAGACAAAGTGATACCAAATGGTAGGTATCATAACAAATGTTGCATTATGTAACACCGTCTGTGTTACCACAACTAAGCAAAAAGTTGTAGCTGAAGAACAAAGCAGAGAGCGTCTGCATCTCCCGTACCCAGCGTGCTATTTAACCGCCTCTGTGCCCTGCAGTGTGCTGAGCTAATACATGAAGACATGCTGTGTGATGAAGAGAACCACCAGTATAAACACATACATACACTATTATGTCACATTTTCCCCCCATTTTGCTTTTCTCTGAAGGATGTCTGCAGTCAATCACTCCGTTTTCACCGTAAACACCCGGCTTTTCAGGCTTTTAGGAGACCGATTGAGAAGAAGTGAAGGCACTTCACCTCATACCACTAACCTTTAATCTCCGTCAGGCCCTGGAGCCACCCAAACGCTACATGATTGAACTCTGGCATTAAGGTTAAGACGTGGAAATCTCAAAAAAGCGATCGGGGCACTCACTCAGCCTCTCTCTCTCTCTCTCTCTCTCTCTCTCTCTCAATGCATACACAAACATTTTCTCTCTCACGCTGCCCCCTCAGGACATCTGCTGAGAGCTCCTCACTAAAACAAATGCATTTCCTTTTCCTGCTTACTTTAACAGCCTGATCACACGTGAACGGGAGTAGGAGGATGCATTAACCTCTTTTACCCGACGAACTCGGTTCCGGTTCAGCTGAGCTGTGTGTTAAAACACTGCCTTTAAAATCTCCATAAAATGCTGCGGTGGTCTTTTTTCTGAATAGTTTCTAAAAGACGAGGCCTCAACGCTACTGAAACAACACCATTTTGTCCAAATAACGTTACTTTATAATACTTTTGACCGTTTTTCCTGTATATCGAATGTACATACTTGACTTTGGATTATTTTTTGTCATCTTATCTTTGATCCTAATTGTTATTATCTAAGTTTTACTTGATCATATTTCATGATTATAATAAAACGACTCCATTTGGAGTCGAAATTATACAATTTAGTTGTTTTTTATTGATTTTATACTGTGCACAATGGTAGAACGTGATGATGCTTAGGGTAAATGTCACGGCCAAAGGCTCCATTAAGTGCACATAGCCTCATGTAGTGGATATCAGTAGTATTTTATAGCCAGATTCCTTTTCAAGAGGTAGAAAACCCATTTGGCACACTTTGGGTAACCAAGTGGCCAAATGAAGAGTCCTCCTGGTCCTATCCTCACTAAAACCTTTGTAGAATCTATGTGCTTTGTGTTATTCATATCTGCTTTGGCACAGTTGTAGTCAAGGAGTTGCTGAATGAATTCATCTCTGTGCATGGCTTCATTGCTATAATGGTGTTATCCACTGTCTAATCTAGAAAACATTTTAGGCGAGGATACAAATGTAAATGTTTCCTTTGGTTCATCATAATTTACTCAGGCACAGTAACAGTCACAATGTTACTGACACTAAGGATGAATTCTCTGAGGTCTTACCTCTCCATAGAGACCATGATCATGCATATAGAGCTGGTAGTTGTGGAGCTATTCTTGATTTATTTTGGGTATGTCTGTCTAGGTGAACCACACCTTCCAGCACCCTAGGGCTTAACACAACAACACACAACTTTACAATGTGACAGTTGTTGATACACAATAAGTAATGCTGATTAAAATATATTAAAAATGTTAGTATTAATAATCATAAAGTCTGATGATGACAGTAATGATAACAAATAGTGTACGAGGCCTCATGGTGAAGCAGACCTGAGTCTTACATCATCGCTGCAGACGGGCGGCTGCAGGATCGTCCTGCTAACCGCTCGGTCTAAGAAAGGTCACACGTCACTAGTAATACCTCCCTCTGACAGAGACGTGCACGGTGACTCCTACACGCTTCAAACAAAGACACACAGACCTGTACACTGCACACACACACACTGCACACACACACATACACACACACACACACACAGGCAGGCTACTTCAATCATTCCTGTCCACCTACACTGAAAGGTAAAAACAACCGGAGCGTGGCAAAGGGAGGCTGGAGCCTTGATAATGGTCTGATTAGGTGCTAATGGAAGCTCATTACCAGAGCACCCCTGGGTGAACTGACAGCCGTTTTTCTGCAGAGCTGGACGATGTGATGAAATTAGCGCTGAAACAATTAGTCAATTAATCGATTAGTCGGTAACCAGAAAATTCATCACGGGCAATTTTGAATAATAGATCGAATCATCGTTTAAATCAAGTAAAAATACAATCAGCTAGTTTCAGATTCTATAATCTTGCACATCCATATTTATACAGTTAGTTTGACTGAATTAGCAGTTTTGAAAAATTCTTGGAGGTTTTGACCTTTTGTAGACTAAACAATTTGTCCAAAAATAATTAAACCAGAGATGTATTTATTGTTTGGTTACTTGCAGAGTTGCCAAGTCCTCTTATTATAAGTGACTTTGGGCTTGTTTTCCTAAAAAGTCGCTATCAAACAGTGGTAGTTACTTGGTAGTTATTTGGTAGTTGTGTTTTTTTGGGCTTGTTTCTAAAGTGTAGTTGCTTATTTGGGCTTACTCCCGTCTTTCTCCTCGCCAGAAGACTGAGACCTCATCAGAGCTGAAGTGGACCAGAAACAGAACTGAGTCCCTTTTCTGTCGGTCCACTTTAAGAGGACTGAGTTTGGTTCGTTTAAAAAGGACTATATGTGAAAACACCCTCAGATTTCTGTTGAAATATGATTAGGTTTAATGGTGTGTATGATCTTAAAACTCCTCCAAGATGATTACGATATGGACAAAAATATCTAATTGGAAGATAGAAAAATGCAGGGAACATTTCTCTGCCTCTCTGATTATGAACATTGGTAGTCTGGGACATGAAAACGAGGAACATCTATAAATATCCACTCTTAACGTAAGCTAAATTTTGCTGTATGTTTATAAACAGACAGAGGAATGATCCGAGGCCGGTCCAGATGTGACGGGCTGCGTGTTCGGCTCACTTGACACGAAGGTTCAAATAGAACAGCATCTCTGACAGACTGCTGGTCGGCCACATGGCCACGGATAATAACACTTTCTCTGCATTGTGTCACCTCGTCCACCCCCCTATCATACGCCTGTTTCACTGTACACCTGTAGAGATGTGTTGTCAAAGATACGGAGTGTGTGTGTGTGTGTGTGTGTGTGTGCTTCCACTCGGTAATGTGATCCCGAGGAAAAGGCTGCAGGTGTCAACACCACTACCGCTGTCTCTCTGTCTTGTTATTCTCTCCATCCAATTAGACACAAATCCAATTCTGACTCAAGTCAACACCCTTCGTGTTCTCACCTCGCAACTAACAAGGCTCTCGCTGAGGTGCTGTGTGTGTGTGTGTGTGTGTGTGTGTGTGTGTGATGAAGAGATTTTTGGTGTAAATGACGCGTGCACGTGTGTCACTGATCTCTGACTTTGGCTGCGAGTCAATCTAGTTCTCTAATTGGCCCAAATTATTGGAGTCAGTGACAGGCGCAGAGGTGAGGACCTTTCCTTTATTGTGTCTTTTTGTTTAAAGGGAAATACTTCAGCCACGTCAATGCTTGTGGCTTTCATCCAGAGTGAAACATTAAGGACCGACTGTTTAAGATGCTGACATGAACCAGAGCTTTAGGGTTTTAGAAACGTATGCCATCTGTCCAATTACGTCACCCCGAAAAAACCTGCTGGTCTTGGTGCAGCATTTGTGCTTTTCCTGACCAGTGAGGGTGAATGAGACTCTGAAACTGTGGGTGTATAGATCTCGTTACACATTACAGGTCTTGGGGGAGTATGACTGCATATGTGATATACCGTATATATATTATAAGCCTTTTGTGGCTCCAGAGGAGAGAAATGATCAGTAACAATGTGTGATAATACAAAACAGAGAACATTAGGCATCATACTGAGATACGGATATCAAACCAGGCATGACTCCATTTCATCAGGACATATGGTATTTATAAGAAACTCTAAAAGATAAAAATAATTAGGGCCTTCAAAGTTAACGCGCTATTAACACAAAAAGGTTTCAACACCACTAATTTCATTAACACAGCTTGTGATTTTAAGGTTGTAGAGGGCTCCATTTTAACACTAGAGTGAAGATACTGGCATCATATGAAACTACAACATCTAAGGATTCCATTGGTACCAACCATGTCACACTAGCTGGTCATGAAGGAGGCTAAATGGCGCTCAAAAGTTACGCTAAATTTTGGCGAGGAAAGAAACTGACATGGACATTTTCAAAGGGGTCCCTTGACCTTTGACCTCCAGATATGTGAATGTAAATGGGTTCTATGGGTACCCACGAGTCTCCCCTTTACAGACATGCCAACTTTATTATAATCACATGCAGTTTGGGTCAAGTCATAGTCAAGTCAGCACACTGACACACTGACTGACAGCTGTTGTTGCCTGTTGGGCTGCAGTTTGCCATGTTATGATTTGAACATATTGTTTTATACTAAATGCAGTACCTGTGAGGGTTTATGGACAATATCTGTCATTGTTTTGTGTTGTTAATGATTTCCAATAATAAAATATATACATACATTTGTATAAAGCAGCATATTTGCCCACTCCCATGTTGATAAGAGTATTAAATACTTGATAAATCTCCATTTAAGGTACATTTTGAACAAAAATTAACTATGGACAATCATGCAATTAATCGCGATTAAATATTTTAATTGATTAAAAAATACTATAACAAAAAAAGAGAGAAAGGGAAAAAAGATAATAACAATTATATAAATAAGAAGTATATAAATAATATGTAGAATTTCCTCAATCAAATTATCCACTGAATTTTATGGTTTTTGTTTTCATAGTATGATATTACATCCTTGGCTACCAGCTCAATTGAATGATGAGATTCTGTACTGACATTCATAAAACAGATGTTTCATTAGGTCTTCATTTTTACATAATTCACATATATCATCAGAGGAAGCTGTGCTAAATCTGATAAATATCCTCAAGTGATGTTACTCAAGTCAGCGTCAGTTGGGACTGAAGACTACGGCTAGTATAGGCTATATTAACACTCTTAACTTCTAATTTAGCACCTTTAAATCAGAAAAAGTAGATTAATTATGTGTGACAGAAAAGATATAACTTGCATCATCTTGCAGCCCTTCTGCTTTTTATCCTCAGATACCTCTCTGGGGTCCATACCCACATGTTAGGAACCACCGCTCTGAATAAACCATGTATGGCGTGCAATGAAACTTCAAAACTAACTTCTTACAATCAAACTTGCAACAGCGAGAAAAGGACAAAGGAATCACGGTGAGCTGAGAGAGACTGACTAGCATCTTCTCCATGTGCTGCGTACAGACACAGAGCAGTGCAGTGGAGCACATGTGGGTCTTCGTAGGAGCTCTGTGCATCAGCGTGAGCACATCAGACCATTTACGCCCACATGGAGCGATACATTCAACTGAGAATGTGCCCATTAGTGTGCAGCCAAAAGTGAGTTTTAGTGAGTTCTCCCAAGTGCAAAGCTGGGCCTGATTCTGCCTTGTTTTAACAGTGCAGTGTTACAATGTTAGTGCAGTCCCATGTAAGCCTGAGTCACGGTACGAGCGGAGAGCGATGTGTAGCGACGAGCTTAGTGTGAGGCTAAATACAGGACCTGCTAATGGCGTGATAAAAGTGAGAGTCCAAGTCTGAGAGTGAGTAACGGCTAAAGCTGGGCTGTACCATTTTAGAAATGTTGTTGTGTAATTCCTGCTAATACTGTACGAGTAGATCATGCTCACACTGTACCATGGATGTATTAAGAGAACTGGATACAGCGTTGGAGGCGGGCTCCCGTTCATTCCTATGAAAGTTGCTCAGTGGCGCATGAAGACAAAATGGCTCGACTTCCGAGTGGAAAAGTTCCCAGATCTTCCGGCGATCTTCCGCATCCGTTGGGCACATGGAGCAGGCGCAGTAGTGTCCACTCGGTCACACGGCTCGGTCACGGGGTCACAGCCGTCGTCACGGCTTGCAAACTCCGCCTCCCAGCCTTCTCTCCAGCCTCGGTCTGGGCCTCATTCACATGAACGGAGGAATGAAAATCACTCTGGATTCAGCTTTTAGTGCGTTTTACAACTTTTAGGACCTAATGATTTAAATAAGGACTATTAGAGTGTTTGTACTGGGAAGTTGATTCACCTCAAAAAAGATTATCCGCTGAGTTGCAGACATCTCTTTCCCAATGTAAGTCTATGGGAAAAAGTATTTTGGGGCCCAATGGCATCACATAATGGACACGGAAGTTGTAGTACCGCCTTTTGGCCACTATGAAAATTGGCATCAATGACCGGCGCTCTTCCTGGGGGCTTGCACTGTACCTGAGGACCGTTCTGACGGTTGAAAGTTGTCAATAAAGATTAGTTTGAAAGCTCTGAGGCAGGTTAAGTTTGTTTGCTAGCAGAGGTCTGTACGAGTCACAATACTAACAAGGCAGGAACGTGCTGCCTTCATCGTCTGTGCCATCCTGTCTAAAAAAAAGAGGCACTAGCGTATATGGACTCACAGGTGGCGAGGAAGACGTGGACAGTACGGCTTGTATTGTCTGTTTTGCAGAGAGAATTGGAGGTAAGCTAGCTATGTTTTACTATATCTATTGTAAATTGTTATCTTGATAGCTACGCTCTGATTACTGTAAGAAAAAGTAGAACTAAGGCGCTGACGTTGGGGAATCGGCTCGTGGCTCTGCTTCCAAAATTTCTGATATGTCATCCGACTGTCCAACAACCGGTCGAGAGGAGTTTATCGCTCCTCGGTCCCCCCTGTACACTGCACAGCAAACGCTGAAATATGGTCCAACTCTAAAATGAAGTCGGGCGAGAAACGGGATAAAATCGTACAGTGTATGCCCAGCTAAAAGAAGATGACAGTCTGAGGTCACAGCTACTGATCCAACTATGTGCCGGTCGTGATTTCACCATAAAACCTTCTGCTGGAAGCGACTCCCAGTCTTAGCTCCTCTGCGTTTCTGTTTCTTTTTCTCTTCCTGCGTCAAGGCTGTCTCTTTTATTGAGTGGTGTTATGAAACCCATCTACATTCTTAACTAGCTCTCAGGTGAGTGCTGGGGGACAGGGAAAGGTGTGTTACTATAACAACCGAGTCAAAGGAGGAGTAGTCTGACTTTTTGACGCCAACGGTTGAGTCTGGTGAGGAGGAGGAAGAGGAGGAGGACGAGTAGGAGGAAGAGGAGCGAGCATGAAAGAGGTCTGCATGCACCGAGGAGGCCTCTCGCTGTATCGCATAACTTCTTTTGTTTGTCTTTCCTTTAATAGCGAGGCTTTTCTCACAAATCAATGCTGTTATACAACAGGTAGTTAGAGAGCTCCCTCCTCCTGCCAGCAGCAGCTGCTACTTACACATTTTCATTCTACGGTCTCCAGCAGGATTACATAACCCCTGAGATTCTGTCCAAAGATTAATGTGGAACTGGCAAAACATGAAAACTGGAAGGAGTTTTCAAAGATAAATGTTTATTCATTTATATTTGAACGGGGGTAACTCGGGGCAGTTTTGGAGCTTTTTGACGAAGGCCTTGGAAAACAGAAAATAAACAAATACCAGCTCTGGTAGATTGGATACAGCTTTGATTACCCAGAGGGCAGCAGCAGAGTGAGTATGCTTTAATGGTAAAACTCCAGAAAGCCATCAATGGTATCTGTGGACTGAAGTGGGAGCTGCACGTCGGGGCTGCTCGTGCTTTCCCAACCACCACGAGGCCCCAAATCTACAATCAGTGGTTTCACTGACTGTCAGCTAAACAGCTGGTGGTGTGCTAAACCACGATAGCCGGAAAAACAAAATTCCTCAAGTGCGAGATTAAATACATGCTCCCTAAGGTCAGCGTGGACCATCGGAGTTGATGAATCCTTTTCCCCCGGAGAGGCTACAGCCTGGCGGGCCCTAATACCACACAAACACCACCCAACACCAGACCTCTGCACCGCTCCAGCTAAATAGTGTTGGTTTTAGGCTGTGTCAGTGTTACCGCTGTTACACATTACGTAACCACCATCATTAGTTCATTTTGGCGTATCAGTGCCGTATTATCAATTCACAGTCTTGGTTGTAGCTAGTCCAACTTGTATTTGTGGTAGTTTCATCATATTCCGCCTAAACCTGCAGAGCTTGTGACTTTGCGGTGACTGGCAATTTCCTCCGTTGGGCGTAGCGTAGAAAAGACGGTGAAATGTTAACCTGTACTTGACCCACATTTGACAGCTGCCAGATTTTAAAAAAGTATCTGTCCTGCAGCGGTTTGACTTTTGAAAACTAGAGCCAATGAAAATGTGGGACATCGTCTCAATATGTGCGATGTGGGATAAAAATGCCGTGCGGCCCCTCGTTAAGTGTGACACCTGGTCACCCCACATACAGGTGAAGATATTCTGGGTGTAAACAGCTTAGAGAATGAACAGCTGTGTGTCCTCATTGATACCACAACCTCAAGCACGCAGCACGTGTCAAACTGTAATATTTCCTGTGCTTACAGTATTGATCCGTTTGTTCAACACATTGGTACGAACAAGTACTGTTAAGTTCTCCGCGAGGGAACGACGATTGACTTGCCAATGTCGGTATTGATAACCACCTTTACTGACACAAACACCCTCCTCTCTCGTTCTCTCCAGGTACCACTCGTCTGCTCTGTTGAAACGGAGCCACGCAACAGTGTGCAACACCCAAAGGGCTCCTGATTGCAGCAGAACACACACACACACACACTCTCATAGGAACGCTGGGCTGGAAAGCACCAAATATCTCCAGCTCTGTCAAACCTCTGCACCAGTTGGCCTTGATTGCTGGCTAAAATTGGACCTTTCTGCTTCCCATACACATCAATTTAACGACAGCTGACAAGAATATGCAGGAAACTTGTAATTAAGAAATGACAACGACACCTACGGACACGTATGATCCCTCGAGACGTACAAATGTAGACATTGGCCTTGATGATGTGGGTGGTTCATGAGAGCTAAATGAGGCACGCCGCGGTACAACATACATCCCCTGAACAACGAGGTACCGAGGGATCACTCTCTCTATCTCTCTCTCTCTCTCTCCTTCTCCATTGCAGCTTTGCTCTCTAACAGAATATTAACGTTATAGATCAAGCTTGTCCAAAACTCTGGTCAGATTTCTAAGAGCTGCTCTGCTGCTGAGGGCTCTCTGGAGCCTCGTCTTTCTCTCTGCAAAACAAACAATCGCTGCAGTCTGCAGAGCTCACAATCAAACACTTGCATGGACATAAACCTCTTTAGACCATTAGCATGATAGTTAACTGGGCTGGCTTCAAGACCCAACAGTGCTGGTGGATTTAGCAACAAGATGGATATGTGTATGGTTGGGCGTATTTCACATTTGTAATTCAGATTCCCTCTCATTTTTAAATGTGTCTTATTCCCACGTCATCAGTACAGTGTCCATTCACAAACACACACACATACAAACACTTACATCTCTGATGAAGTACTCCAGGGTGGCGTAGGCGATGGCAATCCCATCATGGGTGCTCGTGCCCCGTCCCAGTTCATCAAGGATGACCAGTGAGCGTTCAGTTGCGCGGAAAATGATCTCCGAGGCTTCGGTCAGCTCTTCCATGAACGTACTGCGCCCTTTATAGATGTTGTCTGAAGCCCCCATCCTGATAATCAGACACAGAAGAAATGAGAGGTCAGAGGTCAAAAGTGAAACAGTGACAGAGAGTTATGCTGAGATCAGATTGCACAATAACGATAACTCGTTAACGCAAATTTGTTTTAACGCATTAATGCAATTGATCTTCCGGAGGTTGTAGCGGGCTCCGTTTTAAAGCTAGAATGAAGATACTGGTATCATATAAAACTAAAACACCTAAGGAATCCATTGGTACCAACCATGTTATACTAGCTTGTCGTGAAGGAGGCTAAATAAAACTCTGAACTTGATCGCCGTTGAAGTCGTCCCTGACACGTCCAAAACTGACGCTATAGGGGTACCTAGTGCATCACAGTTTGTAGCTTAGGGCCGCTGACCGTGCCTCGGTATTTGACGAGTTGGGACTGCGAATGTGTCTTTAAATTCTTAAAGTTGAAGCCACTGAGATAATTCTGTTGTTCTTCCAGAAACTCAAAAAAAACACCCACAAACAGATCAGTGAACCTGTTCCTCCTCCTCCTCCTCCTCCTCCTCCTCTTCCAGAACTTACTGTACATACCAAGAAAAGACAAAGTGAGATGGAAAAGGAGGGGTGTGAAGAAAGTGTGAGAGAGTGACTATAACACTCTGAGGTTCTGTTTTAAAACTGAACAGAAGAAAAAGGTGGAAGCCGACGTGCAGCTGCAGGGTGATGGGGATGGTGATGGTGTTGCTGATGGTGTGGAGGATTAAAATGGATCAAGTCTCATTCTCACCCGTCATGTGTCATACACGTTACAGTCTGAACTCTGGACCTCAAAATTATGCTCTTTTAAAGAAGGATGCACTGATCTGACTTTTTCAGTACCGATAGCAATACCTGGGCTTTTGGTATCGGGTGATACCGAGTACCGATTCGATACCGGCGTTTAATTAATAAACGACTTGTGAACAAACTACAAATTTCTCTTCTCTTCTGATGTCATCTCAGGTTAATTGAGATTCATTTCTAATCATTTACAAAATTCCTCCAGCTTTTTATTTTCCAATTATTCAGGATTTATCCTCATTCAGCCTAAAGCATCGCTGATAATAAAAAAAAGAATATTAATGTTTCTGCAACACTCAAACAGCCCTACAGATTTAAAAGAAGAGCTTGAAGCATCATCAATTATTTATTCACTACGCATCTATTTCCAATCAACGACCGCAGGTCTCACAAACAGACAGCAGAAGCAGACTTCCAAATGTTATTGATGAACCTCATCAATGTTAACAAACAACCTTGATGTGAGGCCAGTTTTTGTTTTAGTTTTTAACTGAGAGAGTGCAACAGAAGAGGTAGCTACACTATGTGACCAAAAGTATGCAGACACCCGAACACTACTGAACATCTCATTCCAACATCATGGATATTAACCTCTTAATCCCTAGGGTGCTGGAAGGTGTGGTTCGCCCAGACAGACATACCATAAATAAATCAAGAATAGCTCCACAACTACCAGGTCTATATGCATGATCTTGGTCTCTATGGATAGGTAAGACCTCAGAGAATTCATCCCCAGTGTCAGTAACATTGTGACTGTTACTATTCTATACTACTGTAGTCAATTTTGATGAACTAAAAAGAAAAATGTACATTTTTATCCTCCACTAAAATGTTTTCTAGATTAGACAGTGGATAACACCATTATAGCAATGATGCCATGCACAATGTGTAATGAGAAACATGTTTACTAGACAGCCTAGAAGTCATGTAACGAATGCATTGACAAACACATTCAGGTATAATTATGGTTGATGATGTTACACTGTCGTTTGAGGAGGCTAAATTTGAAGCTAGTGACAGAAAATCAAAAAGTCTCCAACAGTGGAACAAGACTGTCTTGAACACTATCGATGTTGCCACCTGTCGAGTCCGTATCAATAGATATTACCGATTACAGAGATACAATAACAACATGTTGAATTGTTCACAAGCCTCAGAGACAGTTTGAAAGCTCCCCTGAAGCACGGACACACACTGACAGACAGACAGAGCAGTGACTCCAGCTGGATCACAGATGCCACATCTATCCGCCAGTCAGCTTCTCTCACCTCTAAATCTGTCTCTTCCTGTCCTCGTTGTCCTTCAACATACTACCATAATATCAGTGAACCACCGACAGGAGCCTCCGGCACTAAGTTACCATGGTTACACCACACGCCACACAGGAGAGGGGTGTGGCAGACATGCTGCTGCATTTCATTAGCCAATTTATAGTGTGTGTGTGTGGGTGTGGGTGTATGTATGCTAAGACTCCGGGGAAATTATGACAATCGGATCGATAACTGCGCGGCAGGAAGGACAGACAGAATCAGTTGAAAAGGAAGAGCGCCGTTCGCACTCTCTGTCCGTCCATTGATGAGCGGATGTACAACAGAAACACAGACACACTCCACCAGCTGGGTGTCCTGCTGCTCTGCATTGAGTTCCTTCTTTCCCGCCAAATAAACCGATTCCGAAAATAGAGTCATTTATCATCACCTCGCACCTCTCCAGAAAACATGTTTAGCCACATTTCAAGTGTTTTTCTGACACTCGTGGTTCGCTTCTTGCTCTCAGATTGCCCAGTTATTTTATTTTATTAATACTTTATGACATCACCCTACTCTGATCAATCAAAGCTACAAAATCCAAGCACTACCACAATGCCAAACACACCATTGCAAACCATAGTCTGTATATAAGAAGTGGACATAGTCTCCGTGACGTCACTCATTGGTTTGTGAACTGCTGTTTCGAAGACTTGAGTTCGGCATTTTGGCTGTCGCCATCTTGATTCTTTGCCATCAGAAGTGACACGAGAGGGTGGAGCTAAGTACAACCAAACACTTAATAAAGACATTTTTAGGCGACCAAAAAGGTAATAATTAACTTTCATGAAGTGAAAACACACTGTGAAAGGGTTAAAGTTGTAAGACGAAAACACGAACAACTCCCAGACCGGACAACGCCGTGGTAGCGACCTGTCAATCACAAGGTAGCATCCCCTGCTTTATGGTCTATTTGACTCTAAATGGGACCATAATTTACTAAATGAACATCATGCTGTATTGAAGAAGACTTGAAACTAGTGATTGAGACCATAAACTCATGTTTACAATGTTTACTGAGGTAATAAATCAAGTGAGAAGTAGGCTCATTTTCTCATAGACTTCTATACAATCACACTTCTTTTTGCAACCAGAGGAGTCGCCCCCTGCTGGCTGTTAGAAAGAATGACAGTTTAAGGCACTTCAGCATTGGCTTCACTTCTCAGACCCGGAGTTGCCCACTACCTGGGAGCCAAACCAAAGACAGACCTGACCATGTTTGCTTACTTGTTGATGCAGTGGATAACTAGAAGTACAGTTATGAAAGTTTGCAGACAAAAAATTCAAACAAAACAGAATCCAACTAATCTCGTCCCCTGTTCAGTTTTCCATCAGTGAAACAAATAAGATAGAAGTAGGCTCATTTTCTCATAGACTTTTATACAATCAGACTTCTTTTTGCAACCAGAGGAGTCGCCCCCTGCTGGCTGTTAGAAAGAATGCAAGTCTAAGATACCAGATTTCTTTTGTCAGAGTATTTGATTTATTGATTGCTGACAGGATGTAATGAGAATTTCAACAAATATAACAAACAAGCTACACAAGAACCCATCTTCTTATCTACATGTGTGCAGCATGAAGGCCAAAATAAGCACATAACACAAGTCATTTCTCAATCATTTAGATAAGTCCTACCGGTTCTTATTTCTGCAGCGTTAACTCCACGCTGTCCTACAGGAACACTGAAGGCCTAACCGGCCCTGTATGCCGCCTACAAGGTGGCACAGACACTCTGACACCGCAGCACTATAAAAACTCTTGAGGAACGAGTGAGTCGATTTAGGATGCAACATTTTTCCACATGCTCAACATGTTTCCCATCGCCGTACAACACCCACCGAGGTGACGATGTTACACAGAGACCCGTTGGCACCAAAACACTCAGCAGCGGTTTGTGAGGTCTTTCTGGATATTAGCCACATCTCACTGCACTTTCTGACGGGGAGGGGAGCGTGCTGAAAGACTTTAGTAAAACACGGCATAATCACTGCTACCACGGCCGATTAAAGGTCCTTTTCAAAAACACGGTTTTTACATTCGGAGTCCTTCTGCTGTTTCCATAACAACCATGAAGGGATGGAAGGATGTGCTCTATAACCTTCAGGACTCAATACCGGCAATAAAAACACTCACACAGCAGCTGCATACCTGCACATACACATATGCATCCGTCAGCTGCCAGCAAACACACCCACCAGGCTTACTAAAGTCTGTAAAAGAACACACACACACCGAATTATGCTCAAACCACCGTATGGCATATTTGTAAAAATGCTGTAGCACAGTGGGCAGGAGAATAAAAAAGAAGACTCTGAGAGGCGCTAATCTCCAGATTATTCTCTTTATCCTCATTGATAATCAATCATGTGGATCAGTTCAGACAGGATATCCCATTAGACACCTACGCACCACCTCATTACCCCCCAACCCACAAAGTCTCATTCCTCTCGCTCCACGTCCGTCTCCCCTCTCGCTCATAAACACACAAGATGAAGCAATTCCCTCCGCTGCTCCTACTACGCTTGACACAGCGGTGGGAATTGATTGAGCGCTTATCATCAAAACAGATTCTCCTCAGGATGTCGGTGATAGAGAGATGGTCGATCAGTCCAATTAGACAACAGACGGGACATCGGAGGTACAGTAACAGAGGAGGTGAAGAGAGGACAGTGGTGCATGCTGTGCAGGTGTGTTTTCTCTGTGGACATTAATTAGCTCCTTAAATTGCATTTTTTTTCAGAGAGAAAGAGAGAATATTAACCTCGAAGCACAATCAGAGACCTGACTAAACAACGGAGGGACACACACATTCTGTACGTTTGTAGATCTTTACTGACTGAAGTCCACAGCAGCACTACTACCATGACCTAAAGCTGACACTAATTACTCCCTAATTCAAAGTCTTTTGTTTGAGGGAGTAATTAGGGGGCAGCTTCAGGAGGTCGAGCAGGTCGGCCACGCTCCAGAAGGCTGTTGCCATCGGTGTGTGAGTGATTTTAGATCCCGATGAGCAGAGGCCTGCACTACGAAGCAGGACTTAGGGTTAGCGAGGTAACTCCGTCACTTCTTACCGGGGTAGATCGCCATGGTAACTGATGCTGAACACCTCCTCCAGAGCAGGTTATGTTCCAGATAAGAGATCAACTCATATAAAAGCAACGCCTACTGACCAATCAAAGCTCCATGCACAGATCGTATGATAATATTACACAAAGATGAAGAAGTTACAGTCATAATCCAGGCTGAAATCAACACAGTTCAAACTGACAAATGCAGGAAGGACAGCTGGCTGTATGCTGTGGGTGTTTACCGCTTTGAATTGTGTTTTTATATTTATGTTTTGACTTGCTCTCAAGTCCGTTTCACACCGCCGAGACGAGAACTCAGCTGAAAGAAGGCTGATATACTCATACACGCTGTAACAATACTTAAAAGGCAGGGTTGATGATGTTATCCAGTATCCACTATTTGTTCTATTGGTTGAAATGATCTTTACACCCCGACAGCGATCTATTACTGATGAGCTCTGAAATAGGACCAGAAAAGAGGCGTCATCTGTAGCTACTGTAATCCTGTAAAAACGTCTACCAATCACTGCCTCACGGTCCGCTTGGAAAGAACCAATCAGATACATCCCTGCCTCCCTGCTCGTACTCTACCCTTGGCGTGCACCAGCTTGAAGTCAAAGCGTGTCGCCGCCGTACGTTTACTGTAGAATGGAAGAGAAAAGTCAGCCCTGCAGTAGCACTGCCGCGGTTATTTGTCATGAGGTAGCGTTGTTGAGTTGAGGTCCTCTCTCCGCTCTGTGTCTGTGAAGTAGTTACGATGCACTGGTGCTCGTGCGTGTGGGGGGCGTTGCTTTGGAAGGAGCCCCGAGGGGAGGCGGTGGGTTTAGACGATGATACTTTCAAATTATGCTATCTTTCCAACATCGACTCTGTCATTAAGCCAGATAACGAGAAGATACCCTGTGTATTTTGAACCTGCCATCAGTGTGTGAATTAGAGCTGGGCGATACGGAGAAAATCATATATCACAATATTTTTTACCAAATACCTCGATATCGATAATGCAATTTTATTTCTATTCATAAATCCAATTAATTTGAAAAATTGAACTTTGAACACAGCACTGTTCCATGAGAACTGACAATGTCTAAATCTTGTTTTCAGTTTACAAGATGACAAAATATATAATCTGTACTTCAATTAATTAAATCTCCAAGTTTTATGATCATTTCCTTACTTCGGCCCACTCAACCCTCTTTCTACTAAACCCAAACCCTGACCGTAAAGTAGACCGTTACATACGTGAGGACCGGCCAGAATCACCTCATTACACCAATATGAAGTCTAAAATCGCCAACTGTTTCTCAAACCTACAACCCTCAAGATAGAAGTACGCACGCACACACACACTCTTAGTGTGCCAACAGGTCTCTGGCACCCACAGGGTTAATATATAAGAACATGCTTAAACCCACAAAAAAAAGACAATTACACACATCTGCAAGCCATTAGGTCTAATCACATGGTGCAGCAGAGGCAGAACAGCACAGACCATACCGTATACTGGCCTGTGTTCCACATTAATATGTAGTCAGGGCTGGAAACTACATGCACAGCTTACTGCTACGCTCATCATAATGAGAATAATCATCAGCGGGGGAAAAAGAAAAGAAAAAAGATCTTCTCCAACAAAGCCTTATTGTCTGAGGGTTCCTACGATACAGAGAGCTGCATCGTACAGATGACAGAACAATAGAGCCGGCCTCGTCAAACATCTTTTATTTCCCCCTCACACACACCTCCTCCTGTGTGCTGAGGAACACAACCGGATTAGAAGAGATTAGTCGGAGTCCTGCAAATAAACTGGACCATGTCACAGACGATGAAGGTGAAACAAGGTGAATGAAGTGTTTTGGGGGGGAGGTGAGATTTTTTGTTTTGTCCTCAGGTTGTCTCCACCCGTGTCCTGATATTTAAACGCACTAATAAGAAATAATCCACAGAGGTGAAAGTGCGCTGTGCTCTGTCGGCGTTGTCATGGTCACCTCGTCTTCCTGTTGACGGAGACGAAGCTAGAAAAAGTCGCTCAGATATCACTTCTTCAGTGTTTGTCCATCAATAAAAAGAGAGAAACACTGTGCCACGTTTACGTCATGGACGAGGTATAGATGAGTGTTTTTATGAACCTGTTTTTTAAGTGTGAATGTGTCATTATTTATGGATGTCTCATCTTTAAAATGCTTGCCAGGAAAATAAACATCTACACGTTGGTGTCATCAAGAGACTACCAGTGAGCTGCGTTAATTTTTTCTGTGCAGCTGCATCAAATGATTGCTTTTATTCATCACATGTTTCTGTAAAATCCACACTGCTTCATGAAGCCAGTTCATAAACTGCTCTCAAATTACAAAACAAAACATATTTTCTCTCAACTCCTGCAGCTTTCAACAGTTTTCATTTAGAGTACTCCTTCAGAAGAAAGTAGTCCCAATGAAAACGTGTGTGTTCTGTGTGTAGAGAAGAATTAGAACAACTGCTGCAGAGGAAATCCTAGTGGAATTATTTTTCAAATTATCTTTATTGAAAGTCTCAAACAAGATTAAGTGTCAGCACGTTTAATTATTATTTATAATATATCCCGTCCATCAAAGACCTCCCATGTTCACCTCTGCTCCCTCCCCCTCCTCCTGAAATAATATTAGAAATATTAATGATAATAATAGTATTAAATACACTCCAGTCCAATGAGTTGATTAATGAATAAATAAATATTAAATAAAAATGATATGTAACCACTTAAATATAACTGTTGCTATGTATAACAGACCGTTGCTATGTATAACAGACTGTTGCTATGTATAACAGACCGTTGCTATGTATAACAGACCGTTGCTATGTACGACAGACCGTTGCTATGTATAACAGACCGTTGCTATGTATAACAGACCGTTGCTATGTACGACAGACCGTTGCTATGTACGACAGACCGCTGATATGTACGACAGACTGTTGCTATGTATAACAGACCGTTGCTATGTACAACAGACCGTTGCTATGTTCAACAGACCCTTTTTAATTGTACCTTTTGATGGCACTGCATCATACTGAATAATATGATGTGTATGGCCATTCTTTCTTTCTTAAGGTATTAATATTTTGATATAATTGTGACATTCATTTTCTCTGTATCTGTTGGTTATTTCATCATGTGATGCATTAATGTTTATTTTCGGTGCATTATCAATTTAGAGTACCAGGTGTAAACAATCTGTTTTAACTATTTCCATCCTGATGAAGACCCGGAGAGCTCAAAACCAGTCGGCCCAACTTTTAACACAACTTCTGTCCTCGCTCTGCCGAACAGTGCCTGAAGAACACTTTATTTATCGCTGTCGAAATCACCAACAAAATGTCAATCACTTTTATTGTTTTAGGGTTAACCCCCTGAGGTCAACGCTGTCGTATACAACAGAAAATTACTCTAGTTACTATTTTTAGATTATCTCCAGAACTACTTCATCACCACCGTAACTTTCTAATGCGGTGTCGGCTACGATCGCAATCATTTCAGACGGTTTGTAATCCAGCTTGGAACAACAGGGTTTTTTGGGAAACTTCATAAAAGTAATAAATCCTTCAATGAAAGTCTTCTGTGAGCTAACTTTTTGTAGAAAAATGGGCAGAAAAACGCCAGGACTTCTCTGTAAAAAATGTAAATATCTTTTGATGTGTGTTGGTTAGAAGGATAATTATTTTTCCCTTGATTCCCAAGACAAGGGAGAACATTTTTCAAAAGCCCAAAACCTTGTTCCTTATTGTTCTCTCTGTGGTTTCAATACATTTCTGTGAGATTCAATTTCCGTTTTGTTTTTTTCCTCGTCTTTATGGTAATTGTAATGATTTATACATTCATGTGACATCACTGCAGCCTACATAATCTGATAGCCCAGTTTGTCCTGAAAAAAAAAAGATGCGTATGTCATGATTGTGCATTATAGTGTTGAGATTCTAGAGTATATTTTACAAAAGGAGACCAGGCGGACCAAAAAGAGCAAAAAATGGCTTAGACCCCAGAGGGTAGAAATCTCAGAGGGGTAAATAATAAAACAAATAAAAGCTTAATTATCTGCATTGCTAAATATTACAGGAGGTAAGAAAACATGTTTTGTATATATTTGATAATCATAATTTTTTGGAAGCATCTATTCGGTGTGTGGGCGATTTCTTCTCTCGAGATTGCTCCTGATATCATGTTGGGCTCTGCCTACTGTATGTTACACTGAAGCTTCAAGTCACTTCTCAAAACATGAAAATATGGTGACAGTAGGATTCCAGCAAGTCAGTCTGTTTCATTCATTTCTGACTGTCTCGGGTGTTAAATCAAGTTTAATCCCTGGGTCACACGGGTAGATTTCAATGTGCTTGTGTTCATACCTGGTATAAATGCCGTCCAGCACGCCCAGGCGGGCCTCAGAGGCCGGGACGTAGGAGCCCATCTGAGCCATTACACAGATCAGAGCCACCTGGCGGATGTACGAGCTCTTACCCCCCATATTAGGACCAGTGATTATCATAGTTCTCCTGCTATCACCCTGCAGGAGAGGAGAGGAAAGGAGAGGAGAGGAGAGAGGAGAGGAGAGGAGAGGAGAGGAGAGGAGAGGAGAGGAGAGGAGAGGAGAGAGGAGGAGAATAACAGCGACATAGACAGAAGGCAAGGAGAGAGACAGAATAAGATATTTGCTGTCCTGCACAGCTGAGGAGGTGGGTGGATAGAAAGCTTGGCTCCTCTTCCTATTGGCTTGTGCTTCTGTTGCAGAATTAACCTACACCCACTCCAGCACTGAGCGAGGAAGTGTGTGTGGTACCATGCAAGTCGGTATGTGTGTGCATCATGTGTGTATTTATGCATGTGTGAGTGTGTATGTGTGTGTGTACCTGTAGTTGGGTGACGTTGGGCACATACTGGTGGTGCTCTCCTATCAGCAGGTCGATGGCGGGGTGTCTGCCGTCCGTGATCAGAATCTGACGCTGTCCTTCACACACCTCTGGCCTGAACGCAGAGATCACACTCAGTCAGATATGTACATGCACACCCAATTAAAACACACACACACACGTCTAGAGATGGCCTTATCATTGACACTGACACCATGAGCCCTGAAACTGACTCCCACCACAGCATTGTGTTTCACCTTCACTCTTTAATCAAAGTTTATTTACAGTATATATTACATTTTTGAGGCTGACACCAAAATAATAACAAAAAATCTAATAAAAACAAATGTGACTGATATTCCTTTTTCATATAAATACAAAAAAATAGGGGAAGACCCCGGACTAGGTGGAGAGATAATATCTCCACACTGGCCTGGGAACGCCTCGGGATCCCCCAGTCAGAGCTGGTTAATGTGGCCCGGGAAAGGGAAGTTTGGGGTCCCCTGCTGGAGCTGTTGCCCCCGCGACCCGACCCCGGATAAGCGGTCGAAGATGAGTGATGAGTAAAAGCACATTCCTTTTTCATATAAATACAAAAAAATTATCTGTATTTAATCATAAAAACATGTCTAAGTAAATATATTTACTTCAGTTGAACAATCCTATTAAACATGAAAGCAATAGTAAATAAAACACTTCAGTTTGGACATTTAACATAACTTAAAATAAAATTATTTTAACTAATACAATTTAATTGAGAAAACAATAAACAATAAATAAATAAAATAAAACATTTGTTGCAATGTACTGCTCGGTAATTTCTCTTTTACTTTTTGTCAGCCTGATATTAGCCAATAATATTGGTCTAATGATCT
>NC_051276.1:31817121-31909621 GCF_015220745.1 Sebastes umbrosus | reverse complement strand
CTCCATTTAAGGTACATTTTGAACAGATAAAAAAATGAAACTAATTTGCGATTAAATATTTTAATCGATTGACAGCCCTAATGATATATTATTAAAAATTTAAAAATGCTAATTTGCTATCTTCAGTGTTATAGAGACATAACATATCCCGCTCCACATTGTGAAGTGAAAAAATTAATTTCCTCAGAATTATGAAGCTAAATCTCAGATAATACTTCTATAAAAATAACTCAAACTCAGATCAGATAACATGTTAGTCGGTTCAGAGGTGATAGAAACTGATAAAAGTGTTGGTGACTGGTGTGTGTGTGTGTGTGTGTGTGTGTGTGTGTGTGTGTGTGTGTGTGTGTGTGTGCGTGCGCGCGTGCGCGCGTGCGCGCGCGTGCGTGTGTGTGTGTGTGTGTGCGTGTGTGTATGTGTGTGTGTGTGTGCTGCAGCTATGAGCTCACCTGCTGATCTTGGCCCAGTCAGGTGGAACGGTGGACGACAGCGAGTTCTTCACCTCAATCAGAAACTGAGGGCAGAGGAGGAAGAGGAGGAGGAGGAAGACTTTGATAAATAAGACGGGAGCAGACGGACAAAACAATGTGTCACTCTTGATCAACACACACATACTGATACGACAACACACAAACACAGAGACATCAGATCATCGCTGTGACTCAGTCTTCCACCCAAATCAGGCCATCCATCTCCTCCCACCCGTCTTTCACTCTGAGCCAGTCGCTACCTCCAGTCCAGAGACGGTCGTGTAGTCCAGCGCCGGCGACTTCAGCGCCAGTCGGACTTCTTTGCGGTGGTCTTGAATCTCGTCGACGACGCTCTGGATCTGCTCCCTCCTTTCCTGCAGCACCGGGAAGCCGGACAGATCTGAGAACAGCTCCGTCTTATTTCCTGACCTCCACAAACACAGAAACACAGAGTCTTAAGTGTGACAGCGGCTGGTAATATATCACAGCACACATCCAAGCAGCCAGTTCAGTTTCTGGGGCATGAACATGTTGGTCAGCCGACCTAATCTCTCTCTGTGGAGCTCCGTGCCGACTGCTGATCTTCCATTGTGTGGAGTGACAGCAGGTATCAGTGTCTTACATTTTTAGGCCTATTTTCGTGGTACTGTGGTGTGTTATTCTGATTTTCACATAACTTGTTAGACTTATTTCTAGATTTAGAAAGGGATGTCTGTTTCCCTGCTAAACCTGCTGCCCCCAGGACCCGGCCCCGGATAAGCGGAAAGAAAATGGATGGATGGATGGATGGAAATTTGAAATACTTAACAAACCAAGGTTTTCAAATATGCATGAGTGTATATAGTGGCTCTCAGATATCGACAAAAAACATCGGCTGGTGTTGGCTCTGAATTTGTGGAGATTGCGGATTTTTATATCTTTGCTAATAGATAATCTTTAGGTTTTGGACTGTGAGAAATTGTGGTGGACATTTTTCATTATTTCCTGACATTTTATAGACAAAACAATTAATCAGTTAATTTAAAAAAGTCACTAGATTAATCTATAATAATGAGTAAAGTAATCCTTAGTTGCCACTCCATATCTGCCAGACTACAACAAAGCCATTTAAATGATAAAATATTGATTTGATTGACCATATTCTTTTGTAATAAACAATACAAAAACTATGCCTATGAGCTTTGTTCAACAGCAGTAATAAATCTGCTTTAACAATAAATCACCTTCAAATAAATCAGGCTGTTCTGCTGCTCTGATTTTGAGGTAGTTTTTTTTGTATCGCTGCTCACTCAGTTCCTCCTCTTTCACCTCCTCCTGGTGCTGCTGGATACTCACTTGGCAGCCTTTTCATTGAGCACCTTGAGGTGGCTGTGGGCCGGAGCCAGCAGGTCAGGAGTGTCCAACAGGAGGCCATGGAGCAGCGCAGAGCTGATCTGTGACTGGATAGCTGGGAGCAAGGCCTGCAGCTCATTCCCCAGGCGAGACAGACCGCTGCTAATGAGGTAAAACTCCTGCGTGGAAGACTGGAACACAAAGAAACGCACAATAACGGATGAAGCGTAAATGGCTGAGCAACCAGTGGTTAGGCTGGTAAGGGAAGATGCAACTGATCAAAAGGCAATGGTCATTTATAAACCAGAAATATAAACAAAATGCAGATAATTATCTCTGTATTCCTTTATGTATGTGTTTGTGTTGTGTTAGTGGGGGGTTCTGTAAACCAGCGAGATTAGATCAGTAAATCTCATCAGCGCTCGATGTGGCAGCCCAGTTCAAAGAGCGACCATCTATTACAGCCAACGCTGTGAGAGACGCCGCTCATTAGCAGCAGTAAAGTCTGCAAGTCTTCACAATGAGGCACCAAGAAAATAAATCATCACAGCTGCTTTACTGTGTTACATAAAATGTGATACAGGATTTATTCCCTTTTGCTGTCATCCTTCATTGATGCCAAAAACCACCTTTTATTTACATTTATCATCACTTTTAAATAAGGTGATAGAAGACAATCTATTTCATTTTGTGCACATTTCAGCTATTCTACGATATAACAAACATAGCTCTCTATACCGGGCTCAACAGGCTCAATAAGAATTGTCCGCTTGTAAATCTAGCAACTTACTTGCCCGATTAGCACAGTGCAGATCGGGCATTCTTGAAAAAATTGCGGCAGATAAAGAAAAAGTTTATGAGCTGAATCGCAATCCGTGAAACAGGAATTAAATTGGGTGGATGTGGGAGAAACTCCAGATTAATTTACTTAAAGGTCCCATATCATGCTAATTTTCAGGTTCATACTTGTATACTTGTTTCTTCTAGAACATGTTTATATGCTTTAATGTTAAAAAAACAACTTTATTTTGCTCATACTGTCTGCCTGAATATGCCTGTATTCGGCCTCTGTCTGAAACGCTCTGTTTTAGCACATTTCAATGGAATTTCAATGGAATTGCGTTGCTAGGCAACAGCTTGGGTCCATGTTTTTTTTCCTGTCAGCTGATGTCATTCACATACACTGCAACAAGAAGTAAACTGGGACACATTTAGAATGTTTATGTTTAAAACTGGGAAATGGTCTAAATATTGTAGATTTGTGACATCACAAAATTACAGAAATCCTGACAGCTTGTTTCAAATGCACATTTTCTGAATACGGGCTGTGTGTATTTCTCCATGGATTGACTGATTGATACTTTTGCATTATTCATATAGCACTTCAACCTGCTTTATAATAAAAACAACATGAAAATCTCACTTTTTACAATATGGGACCTTTAATTAAAGATTAAAGCTGCAGTAGGCAGAACGTTTTTGGCATCATTCGGCAAAAATTCCATAATAACCTTTCAGCATATTGTAATTCAAATGTTCTGAGAGAAAACTAGACTTCTGCACCTCCTCATGGCTCTGTTTTCAGGCTTTAAAAAATCTGGGATAACTTTTTTTTTTAATCATATTTGCAGCTTGAAACATGACAATTAACTTTGTATTTTATTGTTATTTGATAATCGCTACTAAATACAACAATTTTTATAGGGGCAAATAACAATTTACTTCGTGCAGGTAGATTTCTGATCTAAAACATAACCACAGAACTCAGCTATAATCTAACACATACCAGACACGGTTTTATGTTTCTTCAACATCAATGCTGCAGCTTTAAAACATAAAAGCGGTGATCATTTAAGATGAACTCAAGTTAATGACTAATCAATGCTCTGCGTGGAAACACCTCGGAGGAGGGCCGATGTCGTAGGTTATATTGACTTCACATCTCCATTAGTGATGTCACAGTACAGTAGCACGTCATGAAAGGTTAATGAGAGTCACGCTGACAGTGGTTTATGGCGTTAATCACATGCTGTTGTTTTAATGGTCCCCCATGTCAGCGGCCCCCTGTGATGCTCCTTTATGACTGGAGACCATCAGACCCAGTATGTCAATGGAGCCATAGAGACACAAGCCATTACACACAGCTACATTTATCTACAGATGGGCCAAGTGACAATTAAAGGCCCCTGTGTGTGTGTGTGTGTGTGTGTGTGTTCAGTGACATTTGATTGTTTTCTTTTAACAACATATGAAGGAAAGTTGAACATGAGCTCAGACCAGAGTGCCTCTTTCATCTCTGTACAACACGCACGAACGCACGCACGCACGCACGCACGCACGCACGCACGCACGCACGCACGCACGCACACACACACACACACAAACACAAACACAAACACAAACACAAACACAAACACACAAACACACAAACACACAGGTGGGATGAAGCCTTCTGACATTTCAAAAATGGGTCCGATGGGAAATGAGATTGTGTCGGACAATCAGGTAAGTGCCACTGAGGCGACGGCTCCCTGTTGTTAATCAAGAGGCCCGCCATAAAAAAGTGAGAGAGAGAGAGAGAGGAGGGCGGTGAGAGAAACAGAGAGAGAGGAAACAGTCTTTTCATTTTTATGCAAAAATGCTTTTTTTTTTTTAACTGCCTTTTGTCAGTTTTGACCATTTCTTTCTAGCAGTTTGTAACTGTCACTACGCCCACAGATCTCAGCTCAAGATGGTGAGTGTGATGTTATCGTAACTGACAGGAATGATTACCAGTTCTACAAAAATAACAACCTACTTGCCCGATTTGCACATGCACAGTACCGACCGGGCACTCTCCAGTAAATGGCAGCGGGTAAAAAAGTCAAAGTTTATGAGCTGAAAGCACAAGCGAGCATTTCAGTTATCCTGGAAACAGGAGTTTAGTTGAGTGTCGTTAGAGGATGAAGGCGAAACTCCAGATTAATTTATTTAACCCAGAGAGACCGACTGACTTTACTGACTTTCAGAGGCTCTAGTAGGTTCAGTTTTAGGGCTGGAGTGAAGACAGAGATACCATATGGAACTAGAAAACCTAAAGAATCCACTGGCATCAAATCATGCTATCTCATGAAGGAGGTTAAATAACGCTCCAAACTTATGCTAAATCTTTGCGAGGAAAAAAACTCTGACCTCCAGATATGTGAATGTAAATGGGTTCTATGGGTACCCACGAGTCTCCCCTTTACAGACATGCTCACTTTATGATAATCACATGCAGTTGGGGCAAAAACCATGCAGTTTTTTTCATGCAGTATAAATGTGTTATTTTCTCCTATTCTAAAATATGCTCTGCATGGAAACACCTCGGAAGAGAGCCTTCATATGCAAGCCATGTTCAACTTTCAAATGCAAAATACTACACCGATCAGCCACAACATTAGAACAGCATGGGCACCCCGACTGGTCCCCATACGCAACAAACTGTGACCTGTTCTGACACCTTTCTATCGGAACAAGCATTAACTTTTTTCAGCAGTTTTAGCGCCAGTAGCTCTTCTATTGGATCGGACAACACGGGCCAGCCTTCGCTCCCCACGTGCATCAATGAGCCTCGGGTCTGACCCTGTCGCCGGTTCACCGGTTTTCCTTCCTTGGACCACCTTTGGTAGGTCCTGACCACTGCAGACCAGGAACATTCCACAAGAGCTGCAGTTCTGGAGATGCTCTGACCCAGTCGTCTAGCCAGCACAGTTTGGCCCTTGTCCAAGTCGCTCACATCCTTACGCTGGCCCATTTTTTCTGCTTCCAACACAAAGTTCAAAGTTCAAAATGTTCACTTGCTGTCTAATATATCCCCCCCACTGCCAGCCGCCATTGTAACGAGATAATCAATGTTATTCACTTCACCTGTCAGTGGTCTGAATGTTATGGCTGATCGGTGTATTATTCAAGAGACAAGATGTGTGTGTGTCCGTTTCTTATTGCTTTTTACCTTTTTGTGGTAAATGCTGCAGATTCCTCTCTCCAGGTCGGGCAGATGCGACAGCAGGGATTTGACTGAATTCAAAGTGAGTGAGTTTGATTCCAGGATCTCCTGCACAGCATCCTGCCTCTCTGAGACGGACCTGTGGGTTCATGAAGGGAAAGGAAAGAAGGAAGGGAGAGAGTAAGGAAAGAAAGAAAGGAGATAGGAATGACGAAAGAAATCAAAAAGTTCAATCCCAGCATCCCGTCATCAGCAAAACACATTTTCTTATTTTGAGAGCTGAATTGGACTTGATTGAAAGGCACGGTACGTTTTAAACTTAGAGAAAATAACCGCCAAATTGCCGCTGATTAGCTTCTTCATAAACTCTGTGAAGGTGGTGATTACAGCGTTATGTTGAATTTCTTCAGTTTGTGATTTCTTTCTTATTAGTTTACGGTATCTTTAGGGCAGTGATTCTCAAGTCTGTGGCGGGTACGTGAAATAATTTGAAATAAAATATAAAATTGTGCCGTATCATTAAAAAGTGTATAAGGGAACATTTACGGCAATAGAATAAGAATATTGTGTCCATTACTCCAACCAACGTTAGCTTTGGGCCAATAGAAACTCTGATATGATGTGACACACAGCAACAAGTTCATTATTTTTAAGTTGAAGCTCTCACTGAAAGTCACTATTTATTTAAATTGTTATACTTTACATAGTGTTTTACAAACTGCTAATAGACTCTATTGTGATGTGAGCCAACAAGTTGAAATGAGTATTTTGTCCTTCTTGATTTTGAAATCTGGGATGTGCTACCCTGTCACATTGTTATGCTTATTGGACTTTGGGTCTGGCGCTCCACCGTGAATCCTATTGTTGAAGCACAACCTCCTTTACCAAAACATAAACGTTTATGATACTTACACGTTTTGTTCAACAAGATAATCTTCACAAATGAACGCCACTTTTATGATTTTTAAAGTATAAAGCTAACGTTAGGCTATAAACAAACTACACCACGGTCGTATGAGGGTGAGTATACACAACGAGGCTGTAAAGGCGGACGAGTCGGCTTCATGAAGTTTAGTAGTCTCTTTTAGCCACTTGTTATCATACAACTTTTTTAAGACACATAACAGCTTCAAAATATGGGATATTTATTGACGTATTTTATATTGTAGAACAAAACTTAAAAATCTCTTCAGCTTCTATCTATCTAAATCTAACTCTAAAAACCCATTGACTTCCAAACGAGGGAACCAGAAGTGCTCAAATGCTGACTCATTTCCAATCTATTAAGATGTGTATTAGTTAAAAACAAATAAAACAATCGATCAACCTGGGCAGCATTTTAGTATGTTTTACAAAACATGAAAGGCTATATAGAATAGACTCTAAAGTGTTAAAAACGTGATGACTTGTGTCTAAATTACACGTAACCTGTGAAAATACATTCTTATTCTGTGAACATAAACATCTGGAAAAATGGGCCAAAAGCAGATAAATTCAAGCTTAGTTATGTAATAAAATGGACATCGAATTCACACTCAATCATGAATGTCTATTGTGTGTGTGTGTGTGTATATGTGTGTGTGTGTGCACATGCATGAGTGTTTGTGTCATGTGCTGCTGCTGTGTGTCTTGGAATTAATGTGCCTGCGTGTAATCTGGGTTTTATTTGATGTTGAAATTCTGTAGAGCAGCTATCTGTATAATCTGAGAGCAGAGCCCAATCCACAGCTATAATCCCTGCACTGTGGGAGGGAGAGGGACACACACACACACGCGCACACACATACACATACACACACACACACACACACACACACACACACACACACACAATCAATATATGGATAATAAAATTGCAGTGCAGAGAAGAGAACTGGAACAGTGCTGCAATAATATAACTGAGAGGCTGTTTGTACAGTAGAAGTGCTGTGAGTCAGTTTCAGTGTTTTTATGTAAAGAGAACACTTTCTATACGAGCGTTTTCACCCTGCAGTTAGGGTGACCAGCTGTCCCACTTTACGAGGGACTGCACAGCATTTTTATCCCTTATTGTCCCACGTCTCACATATTGAGACGATGTCCCACATTTTCATCGGCTCTATTTTTCAAAAGTCAAACCGCTGCAGGACAGAAACTTTCTTAAAATCTGGCTTTTATTCAGTGGCTATGAAGAAAGCAGGGAGGCTGTCATCATCACGGCGTTGTGTTTGCTGTCAAACTGCGCACACGTGGGTCAAGTGCTGGTTAACATTTCACCGTCTTTCCTACGCTACGCCCAACGGGGAAAATTGCGAGTCACCGCAAAGTCACAGTCTCTGCAGATTTAGGTGGAATATGATGAAACTATCACAAAGCGCACACCAACTGTGACCGCTCCGTCCTCCTAGTGGCGATTACCTCATTAACATTATGGTTCCCTGATAGCGTTGGGTTTAAGCGCCTTTGCTTTTCGCTTCGACACCAAATCCTCAGCCATCTCTCGGTCTGTCAACTCTCTCTCGTCCCGTGTGTGGACACCTGCTACTCTGAGCTAAGACTCCGTACGGAGCAGACACTTTCACTTTGTAGCGTCCGTTGTCCGACTATCTATTGACAACATGCTGCTGATACGCCAAAATGAACTAAATGGGATTTATTTCTGTAAAAAACAAAAGCAAAACGATGGTTGGTACGTCATGTAATCAGTGTGTGCCACTACTACTGCGACAAGACTATTGGGCATGTCTGTAAAGGGTAGACTTGTGGGTACCCATAGAACCCATTTTCATTCACATATCTTGAGGTCAGAGGTCAAGGGACCCCTTTGAAAATGGCCATGACAGTTTTTCTTTGCCATAATGTATTTAGTAAGTTTGGAGCGTTATTTAGCCTCCTTCTCAACAAGCTAGTCTAGTTTCATATGATACCAGTATCTTAACTCTAGCTTTACAACTGAGCCCGCTATAACCTAAAAATCGCAAGTTGCGTTGATGCGTTAAATAAATTAGTGAAGTTAAAACAAATTTGCGTTAGCATGTTATTATTGTGTTAACTTTGACAGCCATAGTGCAAATCATAAACATTGGTATCTGTCGCATCTCTACCAGTCGTCCCACAAGACAGAAAGAAGCTGAATGAGTTCAGTCGTGCTTCATCAGAGGTCAGTTGGCATCCTGTACTCACTGCGGGTCTGTGAGGGGCTGGCTCACCCACTTCCTCATCAGTCTCCTCCCAAACGGCGTGCGAGTGTGGTCCAACACCCACAACAGACTGCCCTTCACACCGCCATCTGTCTGTCAACCAAAGAACACACAAACACAAAACACAGCTTCTATCATTTCAATGTGCCACATTACAGGAAGAACAAACCACTGTGATGTAATAAATATAAGAGGTGAGCAGGTGATGGAAGCCACGAGCAGTCAGGTGAGGAGGTTTGAACTGAGCTCGAACTCAGTGTGTGACACACACACACACACACACACACACACACACACACACACACACACACACACACACACACACACACACACACACACACACACACACACACACACACACACACACACACACGCCACGGCAGCCGAGTCGTGCTGAACTTTTGAGCCGTCACCCACGCAAGCCTGACTAGTCACTGAACATTTTCGTGTGATCGGAGAATTTAACTCAGACATTAAATTTGACTCCAGACTGATTTCTACAAGTTGTACAGACATAACCTGGACAGTCTTGACAGATATATTAAAAAGTGTTTACACTAGAAGGTGTCTCTATCTACCTGGGAAGACACATGACATTTCCAGCTGGGCGGCTGTCTACACTTCTGTGCTGAAAGCTTGCCTCCTCAGGCTGTTTTCTTTTTTTACTGACATGAACAAACATCATATTTAAGCTTCTTAACTACTCCACCTGTTCAGTAAATTATCACTGACATGAACTTGTGTTCGGCAGCCGCCCTCGAGCAGTAGACTTCAGACTTGAGTCAGACATTTTCAGCTGCAGCTCTCCGTAAGAAGCTCTAAAAACCAGCGGTTTTACTTGACTTTACTTGACTTGACAGCAAAGACCTTCAACTTTGACCCGGAACAATAAACAAGAAGGATCTAAGACCTATGGACCTATGGGTCTATGGGTCTATGGGTCTAGAGCCATGCAAGCGGTTCAGTCTCGAGGATTATACAGTATGGTGCAGCGTAAACCATTGATCATCCAGACAGACCCCGCCCCTTCATTATGCCTAACCGGTTGCCATGACTGCCAGCTGAGATGTGCTTTTACCTGATTGTTGAGGATCTCCAGGTTCCTGAGGGTGGCGGCACTGAGGTTCATACCCCCCGACTCACGGGACAGACGCCGGAATGAGCTGCATGGAACAGAAAATACAGCTGCATGATCAAATGATCAATATATCGATTAGGAAGAGGTGTAAAAATGTGACGACTGGAACGATCAAAATGTCGAACCAAAGCATTTTATATGACTGAAAACTGTTCCTCCTTCCTTCCTCTGGGCTAAAAGCTGCATTTTAAAGCAACACAAGTCTGAAACAAGTTGTTAAATACATTGTGGTATATATACTGTATATAAGGCGTAAAATCCCACGTCATCCCAGGATTAGGTCTGCAACTAATCATTATTTTCACTAGCTATTAATCTACAGATTACCTTTTCAAATAATCGATTGTTTAGTTTAAGAAATGTATAAAAATATCCAAAAATCCATCATAACTTCTCAGAACCCAAGGTGGCCAACGGCCAAAATTATAATCACAATTATTTTTATCTATATTGAGATCACAATTATTCATCGATTTTAGGGACAAAATATTTGTATTGCATTTTCACATTTAAATAAACAGAGCACTGCTTTCACTTCCTTGTGCTACATCCCTTGTAATGTACAAATCTTTGCATCAAAATATGACGTCATGGCAGCTCCTCAAAAGTGAAGCCAAGACATCTCGATAAGAAGCACATGATTTGATATGCAGCAGAGTTTTCTATGAGCGGAGCGTAAATTGATTACCAGAATACACTATTTTGTTTCTGACAAACCAATTAATTGTCTAACGTTTCAACTCTGCCCAGGATCTCAATGACCAACGGGAACACTGGATTATGCTGTGTGTAATTGTAATGTGTGTGCACCTTTCACTCCTAAGAACTCTTTCTAAGTTGAACTCTTGGAGGTACTGGATGAGCGGCCCCAGACAGCAGATCACTGAGCTCTCCAAGGAGGCCACGCTGGACAGAGAGCGAGAGCCTGGAGGACACAGACGCACAAACACGACACATTTTCACAGATTAAAAAAAACAGCCGTGAGTCACAGAAAGCCCACTCCTCAGTCGTCACAAACATCCAGCGTGCTACAGCTGAATGAGAGGAACTGACGAGAAGTCTGAGATTGACAGGGAAAGAGGCAGACCAACAAACAAACACACCTTTGTCCTGGGTGTGGCAGTAGAACTCGGTGGCTGTGTTCATTGCGGTGGTGAACTCGAACTGAGCGCCGTCCCTCTTCTCAACTCTCACTCGGTCATCAGCCTGAGCGCTGGAGGGGAACAACATGACGGCATTAGTTCAAGAGGTCAGCGGTGCTTGTGACTGGACGGACAGACGAATGAAGGAAACACAACCACTCATATCTGATCATTTTCCTGTCTGTGAGGAAAAGTAGAAACAGCAGCAGTAGCAGCAGCAGCTCTGCATGTTCCAGCCTTTTATTCAACGAGACTCTACGGATGGATACACACACACACACACACACACACTTTCCCTGCATCTCCCCGTTGCTCCATCTCATCTCCCTATCGCTCCATTCACTCGCTCGGCGTTGCTGCTTTCAAGGACTCGCTTTGCTTTGTCCGCTCTGTTGTTGCCAGGGCAACCAAGGCAAACACGTGGCTCTGGACGCAGTGCTGGAGCGTTTTCTTTCTTCCGTTTCCTAATGCTTATACACACACACACACACACACACACACACACACACACACATATATACACACACACATACCCACACACACACAGAAGAATCATCATCTCTCACTTCAGTCACTGGTCAGACTGGGAGCAAAGACAAAGTGATCAATATGCCGCATATTGTGTCAGCGGTGCAACTACGACCATTAATCATTTAACCAGTCGATTCAACCACATTATGAGGTTTACAAGAACAGTGAAAATTGCTGGTATTGATCCGGGGACGGAGGGGCTGCAGTGTCGCACTGACAGGAACCAGCATTGTGAACCTGGGTTCAGGAGGGTTCACAGGAAACTACAAAACTGGACACTAATTCAGGTTCAAATTAGTATCGGTATCACTTTAGGGGGTACCAGTATTGATACTGGCATCATAATGTTTTAAACGATACCCAGCCGTAGACACCGCTGAAGGAAAGTGAGAGATATACGTTTCCTTTTTGATATTTGGGTTTTGTTCGTCACTGCAGATGTGAAGGAGTCGGTGCTTCACATTGAGCGATGAGTTTTGTTCCAAGTGTGATGGTGATAATCAATCAAAAGCACGGATGGTTAAAGGTCAAGTCAGAGATGTTGTGACCCAGAGAGCAGAGGTTAATGTGCACAACCGATTAAGGCGCTCGATTAATCTACTGATGCAGGGTGAATACAAATCTGAGAGTGGCCGTTTAAATCTATTAATATTAATAATAATAATAATAATAATAAATTCATTTATATAGCACTTTTCAAAACAGATACAAAGTGCTTCACAAGACAATAAAGCAGATAAATAAAGTAAAAAATATGGCAACTGTTAAAACAGAACATCACAAAACATATCAGTAATAACTAAGTGGTAAAATAATAGAACAAGATGATAAGTAAGGGATAATGTACAGCGAGTTGGTCATTGTTGTGAAAGAAGGGGTTTATTTCACAACAATGACCCGCTAGCTGTACATTATCCCGCTTATTACACGGCTACTTACTTAAGAAATCAATATTTTGTCGCAAAAAACGGTCCGCCAGAGTCCGACATCAGTGCTGCGCCCATAGCAACGGTCTGTTATACATAGCAACGGTCTGTTATACATAGCAACGGTCTGCTATACATAGCAACGGTCTGTTATACATAGCAACGGTCTGCTATACACAACAGCGGTCTGTTATAGAGAAATAACAGACCGCAGAACGCCGTGATTGACCAATCAGAATCGAGTATTCAACACAGCCGTGTAATAAAAACATAAAAATGTGTAAAAATATACACATGCATACACAAACAGGTGTATACATCCTAAAAAAAATGTGTTTTCAGAAGTTTTTAAAAGTGGATTCAGGATTAGATGGATCTCTACAGGAAGTGCATCCCAGAGTTTGGGAGCTCTGACAGCAAAAGCCTGATCCCCCTCTCATCACAAAATTGGACCTGAGAACAGCAAGAAGTAGCTGATCAGATGATCTCAGGTCACGTACAGGCGCATAGGGTGTTCCATTATGTACTCTGGGGCCAGTCCAAGTTGTGCTTTATGTCTTTCGATGTGTGTGTGGATCTATCCTGATACATGACTACCGCCTTACTGTGTACGCAGGATGTGATATTAACTTTCAAGAGCGTCAGTCATCGACTTAAAATCTTTGGAAGAGCGAGAATGTTTGTGTTGACAGCGTCAGCCGCTGTAATCCCCGTCCCTGCTCTGATCCTGACTCATGACTCCAGGCTGTGGATGAGTAAAGTGACTAATACTGCACCTCGCTGCTACCAACCTCCCAGGGACTCATTACCTGACGCTCCACGGGGCTCACATACACCCCGTTGCCAGGGGGCCCGTCTCGTCAGCCCCTCCCCAAGAGACACCGAGGCTGTGGAACTAACGTCAGCCACCACAAAAAAAATGGTTTTAAATGCTCACCTGGGTGCTTCAGTATTTTTAATGTGTTGGAGTGTGACGTTAACAAGCGTCAATTAAAACATGAAAACATCTATGTCAGAATAATTTAGGCATTTAAAGGGTTCATTCTTCTCAGTCTGATGAATCTGATGAATGAAGAAACACCTTGAAAACTATCTGGGGAAGTGGCCAGTAGTCGTGATCTGTAACGGAACTGTGTGAATATAAATGTGATGAATTTCCTGTCTGAGCTGAACAGACAAAACCGCCCTGTATTTGTAAGTGTCTGATGAGCACAACGCTAGAGAGCAGTGCTGTTCAAACACAATAATTGGACTGGCCTTTACAGGTCCATCTCCGCTATTATAATCACTCAACACTGGATGGATGAAAAAAGGAGGAGGGGGAGTGAGAAAGAAAGAAAGAAAGAGAGGAATGAATACAGATGAAACTAATTTTCCAGAGTTAGATTTAAGGGAAAAAGGAAAGAAAGTAGCCGCTGAAATAAAAGGAAAGGTGAGTAATGAGAAATGTGCACCATCAAAGGAGTCAAAGACGGAAAAAGAGGCAGAAAGTAGCAGACATCCGTCCCCATTTATCCTTCTAATCTAATCCACTCCACTCCACTCCCACTCCCTCGTTTCATTTTCAGAGCATAATGCAATCACAGGCAGCCTCCAGAGGAACCAGTTCCCCACTGGTGTGAACATGCTGGGTGCAGACTGTCGGCAAAGATGAGACGAATGGCGGCGCGATGGGAGGCAACAGGTTTCTGGGATACATCAGCTCAACAGTCACCATCGCTGACCGCGTTAGTCAGCCGAGGAACAAAAAAGGACAAACTGTTTTGATCTTTTTGATCTCGTGGTTCACACAGCAGCCTGCGTGCATTAATGAAAGTCTGTTTTTGTATCAGAGTCTCAGTTGATGCAACATAAAAGCTGTTGTACCTCGTGTGCGTATGCTGAGGTCATCACTGGGATGATTTGACTGCTGCCAGATTTCTAGAATCGTGTTACGTTGACTGAGAATACTCAGCTATGTACTTAAAGGGAAGGTTCACAATTTTTCAAGTCTATCTTAAAACAATGCTCAAGGTGTTTTCCTTTTGAGCTGCAGTGGAAGAACAGTAGCAAAATGAGGACATGAGGACAAATGAGGACAGCAAGCACACCTTTTTTAAGAGGAGGCCCTGACTATTGTTTTAAGACAGGCTTGGAAAAATATGAACCTATCCTTTAATTACTTGCATTTTAACACCTAAAATGTTCACTTTATATACAAATATTTACATCATGATGGTGTTGATAATATTAGTGTGAATACTTTTTCCACCACTTCTCTGGGTTACTAACTGTAATTTTGTAAACGAACGGTTAATGTTATGTAAATTGTAAAACTAGGAAACATTTTTATACCCATATATATATCTATAGTTTGCTCTATGGGACTTCCCAACAGCTGCAGTTTTGTAAAATAGAGATGGACTTTATTTCTTTGGCTGCAAGAAAAACTTCTAAATCCTGAGAAAAACATCTATCAACACTAGAAGCTGCCGAGCCTCCAGACAACTTTTATTAACTTTCTTTTTTCAACATTTATAACGACTTTACACATTTGATCAATGAATCAAACTCAAAACATCATCTTACAAATATCTTTCTTTGTAAAACAAGTATCATAAAATCATCAGGTTAGAGGGAAAGTCAGCCTATGAACTTTTAAATGAATAAGTCGTGGTTTGTTAGACCCTTTTGAGCATTGCGGAGGAGCGCACGGTGCTGAGAGATATTTTCCCATAACCTCTCATCCATTTCCTCATCCAGACTGAGCCCAGAGAGCTCCAGACTAAACAACTGTCTACCTGCCGGGGGAAATCTAAACGCAATCCCTCAGAATGAAGTAGAGTAAACTCACAAACACACATTTCTGTAAACACACAGATAAGCAGCACATTTGAACATACTGTCATAATGTAGTAAATGAGTAGAGACTGCCCTCTAGTGGCCTAAGAGCAGATTACCTGGCGTTGGCGATGCTCTGCAGGAGTCGGTGGGATTGTTCTGAGAGGTTAGAGGGCACCAGGATCTCCACAGGGTTGATCTTTAGGACGCGACCCTCCAGCTCTGAGCGAGACGGACCGTCGGTGAAACAGTCCAGTAACACATCTCCTGTGCTGGGCTGAACCGCCTGCATACACAAACACATGCATCACATCAATGCACAATGAAGAAACGTGTTTTCAATGTCTTTGAAATAAACCTTCACAATGCTCATATAATAAAGACTTTTATTATAAAAGTGTGTCATTTCATTTCATGTGCTTTTCTTCTAAATCAGATTCTGTCACAGATCTTCTGCTCAAAGTTCAACTTGCTGTAGCTGCACCATAAAAAGATAAAGTAGGAGGGAAATAGTAGATAGGTAGAGAGGTAGCTAGGTAGGTCGATAGATGGATGGATAGATACATAGATAGATAGATTCAGCTTTGTCATTGCATATAGTACAAGTACAACGACCAGAGTGCAAACTAGTAAAGTGCTAATTAAGACAATATATACAAATGAGGATATATGTGGTGTTTATAAATAGGCATATACATATATACAGATTGCAGTTAAGGTGCAAAAGATAGACATATGTTATATTCTGATGAATAAGAGTTAAGTATAAGTTGCATACTAATGAAATATTGTATAGAAATGTTGTATAAGAGTAGTACAGGTGGGGTAATATTTATATCTATATGCATATGGGACTAAGTGAATGTATATATAAGATGAATATACAGGTTGAGTCATAAGTTATATATATACAGGAGAGGTTTGTCCAGATGACGATATGTCCATAGGGACTAAATGAATATTATATAGGATGAACATTATTTGTATGAGTTGTATGATGTTAAGATGCAATATAATAATTGTGTGGCCTAAAACTGAGACAAATAAGACAGTTTAATAGTGAAGAGTGATTTTGTTTTCTTTACAACCAGCTTTGACCAACATTAACCTGTATTTAATTAGTCTGGTATCACTTTATTCTCCATATCAGGCTGCATGATATGGGTGTAATCGTCTATTACTATTTGTGATGTTGTTACATATCATGATAGCTTTTCTGGAAATTAAATTGAGATACTCTTTATGGATCAAATAGGAAAATATAAATCAGTTTTGGCTAATTCGGTGGATTCAAGGGAAAGGGTTAGAACCTAATAACATCAATCAAAAACAGGGCTGCAACTAACGATTATTTTCATTGTTGATTAGTTTATTAATCGATTAGTTGTTTGGTCTATAAAATGTCAGAAAATGGTGAAAAATGTCGATCAGTGTTTCCTTAAAGCCCAAGATGATGTCCTCAACTGAAAGATATTCAGTTTACTGTCATAGAGGAGTAAAGAAGCCATAAAATATTCACATTTAAGAAGCCGGAATCAGAGAATTAGACTTTTTTTTCTTAAAAATGTACTCAACCCAATTAATCAATTATCGAAAAGTTGGCTATTAATTTAAAAGTTGACATCTAATCGATTAATCGTTGCAGCTCTGATCTGAAAGAGTACAGATGTTACTCACCACCAGCCCCACAGTGAGCTGCTTCTTCACTTTGTCCCAGTTCTCACTGACACACAGCAGGAAGCTGTCAGGAGGGTCCGACACCACGTCACCACGGCCCCCCTCCTCCACATCCCCCAGTCTGCAGACCGGGTTCACGTCTCAGAGAAGCGGTCAAGGACAACGCTTCAGACATTAAGAGAGAGAAAACGCTGCTTTAAAGACACACACACACAGATATTTACGCTCCATAAGGATACCCTCTCCCACCAGAGTGGACTTGGTGTACAGAGCGCTCAGCTGACGAGTGAACAGAGCGTTCTTATTGGCCCCCGAGGCCTTGATCGCAGACGTCTCCGTCTGCTTAACAACACCAACCTATAACATTAATGACAATAACGTTGAGATCAGAAACACTGCGACTCTAAACACCTCCTAAATACGAACAATATGCGAGATATATTTCATACCTTGTGTCCGTGGGACACCAAGCGCCTGACGTGAACAAACAAACGGTGCGTGGGGATGCTGCACGTCATGAAGTTATGATCCAGGTGACACATGATATTCAGCTCCTTTGCAGCAATCTGTCATAAACACACACACACACACACAAAGATGACGTCTGTGCAGCCTTAAAGGATAACTGAGGTCAATTTCTCAACAGGACATCTCTCCCTCCTCAAAGTTCAAGTGAATTTCTGACACGCTCTCTAAACTTTTTACTGAAAGTATTGCATATACCATTTTAATTTAGAATAAAGCGCTGGCACACAATGATCTGAGCATTCATAAATCAGTAATCAGTAGGGCTGATCTGAATGCTTTGGAGCTTCGACCGTTGGCATGGTATTCGACCTCCAAATCACTACTCGAATGCTTCGTTTTTAAATTATTTTTTTATATATAAGTATGTAATAATAAAGTATAAATCCCAAAATAGCCCATGAAATACAGACGGATATTGCTGTTTGTTGTGTGCAGAGGTGCACTACTGTACACACACCCTGCGCTGCTCCGCGAAGCTTCGAATGCCGTCGAATATTTGTCACCAAAGCTTCGAAGCCTAAAAAAATGGTATTTGAGACAGCCGTAGTAATCAGATAAAAAATAGGTGTTTCCTATCCACTATGGTGATTTGTACACATTTGAACACTATCCTTAAAGGTAATATATGTAACAATTTACATGTATTAATTGCTTTGTATTGCCATTGTATGAACAGATTGTAATGTAACATAAAAACCGAGACCTTTCTCGGTTGCCTGTAACAGCCTGTAGATTGATTTCTATGTAAAGGACTCGGGATGGTTTTGCTTTGTAAAGTTAGCCGATGAAGTAATTTGCAAATTGCAAGCTAGTTAGTATCATGGAGATTTGTCATTTAAGATAATAACGGTGATATATGAACGTAACATAATGTCACGTCACGTCACTCTTTTGGCAAATGCCCAGGATGATTGCCTACGCTTACGGAGCAACAGGATGACTGCAGTTCCCTTTACGGCCACCGGTGTCATTAATAACAAGTATTTTCTGAAAGTTACATATAGTACCTTTAACCAGCAATGAAACACAGTCTCACTATCAAGAAACATGAATTTCACACAATAACATATTTGATATGTTTGATACGGTTGATGCTTTTCCAGTTCTCACCTCTGCATCCTCTCCAAAGAACCTGTACTTGTATCCACACTCCACAGCCAGCAACGCATCCGTATGCTGCTGTTTCAGCTGGATGACCTGCTGTTCCAGAGGAGTGTACACGCTCTTTGTGCGTCTGGAGGGGTTGCTGGAGTCTGATGGAGGAGGACTAGGCTCTGCACCTCTTCCTCCCCGTCTTCCTCCTCCTCCTCCTCCTGACTTGGCAAACTGAGAAAAGTGGAACCCCTGAAGCAGAAAAAATGAACATAGAAAATAATCGCAGTAGCAACATTTTCACACTCAAACCATTAAGTTCTTCATTTTCCACTCATGCATGAGAAAAAAAATTATTTCCCTATATGAGTTCACATCTTTTAAATATTGTTCTCTATGTCGTGGAAATTCTAGGTCCCCTTGGTGAGAAATGAGTAAAATAAAGATGTTAAACAACCAAAGTTGCCTTCTGAGAGTCTGAGTCTCAGCTGAGAGGACAGCTCACACACTCAGAGCACTGAGAGCACAGGAGACTGACCCTGAAGGTCACATCTCAGTAGTTAATATAGTACGTTGATAATGCTGGTTAAGCTGCAAGCAACAGATAAGGAGCTCATTATTTTAGTTTCGCTCACCACAAGTTCCTCATTAATTCAGTGGATGATTAGTGCATTAATTCAGCTGTGCAATAATCTGGTTTACTCTGGCATTAACAATGCATTTATTTATACAGTACATTTAAACTAATATTCTTTTTTATACTATTCTTGCATTTTTATCTATGCATGCATTGATATATCTATATAATATATTTTCACATATATTTTCTAAATTTGGAGCAAAACATTTCCCCCCAGTATTTCTGATTCTGATATTTATTTATAGTTTATTTGCCAGAGAGAGTGAAGTTCATCCCGAAGTGGCCGCTGTATTTATACCCTACACGTTAAAGAAGGGCGCTTCATTGAGCCGTGAGTGGGACTGCAAACGGAGTTCACTCCACCACAGAGTGGACCGGATTGAGATTGGGCCTTTATGAGGGCAAAACAACTCTGATGAGAGAGATGTGGGAGACTCAACGTTAGTATATTTGGTACCTGTTTTGTAGCAGCCGGCCCTGAACTCTCCTCCTCTTTCATCTCCTCTTCATCCTCATGCTCGTCCTCTGGCTGTCGGAGTTGGATTTTATTGCTGTGTTGATCTTTAACGTCCCGAGGAGGCCGGACGCTGCTTCCTCGTTCACAGATTTCACTGCTAGCACCGTCTGTCTTCTTAACTTCCCTCTGAGTGTCGCTGTGAGGAGTGACGCTGTGAGGAGTGACGCTGGGCTCAGACGAGCAGGTGAAGCCTTTCAGCTTCTCCAAGGTGGAGGAGCAGAGGCCGGCTGCTCCTCGGCTCGGCGTTAGCGTCGTCTCTGGAAAGAGAATAAAGGATAAAGTATGATTATAAGTTATATACTATAAACCTAAAGAGAAAAATCCAAAATGTAAATATTTTACTCTTTTTCATACAGTACATAATATTACCTGGATGCACGTCGGAAGATTTGCTGCCTTCAACCCTCATTCTAACCAGCTGGGATCCCCACAGATCTTAGAGGTCTACTCTTTATCATATCTCACACGTGCTTTATTGTATCGTTCCAATTTTTCATGACTTTGTCAATCCGTTTGTTCCTCAATTGATCTCAACATGGCTCTCAGTTTTTTTTAGAATAGAAAGATTAAATATTTGCCATTGGTCATAATTTAAAGTGTCCCCCACTATCATGGGGGATAGGGGCACTGAGTCAGTCATTATAAAGGAGACGGACAGATGCAGCAGACACCTTTCCTCATATTCTCTGTCTATTTTTGTTTTACATAATATGCAAATTAACTGTAACTTTCCTAAAATAATAATAATCTGTTTGTTTTCTTTTGCTTACATTTATTGCATAACTAATAATGTTTTGAGAAGTTAATTTTGCTGTGATATCTTACAGTAGTGCATTCTGAAGACTTTGTATGTTATATAGGTTGGTAGGATGAGGGTTAATCAAAATCAAAACTCTACTTTTTTAGGTTTTAAGCAACCAAAATGCATCATGAGCAGCTCCAGCTCATATCTCTCCCAAACTGCTCACATTAACAGGATGATTCAACATTGCTGCACATGCTGTTTGAAGAAATGTGATGCTTTTAGAAGCTGGGAATAGGTGAGTTGTGGGTTGAGGAGGAGGACATGGGTGGATTTTCTTTCTGTTTGAGGTGCACACACACACACTGCACCTTTAATGCTCTGACAGGATGCCGGCGGCTCACAGTCCAAATCCTCCACCTGCTGCTGCTCTCGGACAGAAAGCTTGGCTCGTTTTGTTGGTAATCCAAAGTCATCATCAGGGGAAGGTTTCTTCTGCAGGACATAAAGCAGTAGAGGTTCAGTAATTAGCTTTAAAGGTCCCATATTATGCTCATTTTCAGAATCATACTTGTATTTTGTGTTTCTACTAGAACATGTTTACATGCTGTAAGGTTCAAAAAAAACTTTATTTTCCTCATACTGTCAGCCTGAATATGCCTGTATTTAGCCTCTGTCTGAAACGCTCCGTTTTAGCGCATTTCAACGGAATTGTAACGAAATTGTAACAGAATTGTGTTGCTAGGCAACAGCTTGGGTCCATGTGTACTTCCTGTCAGCTGATGACATTCACATACACTGCAACCAGGAAGTAAACTGGGACACATTTAGAATGTTTAAATCTGTGTAAAGGGTCTAAATATTGTATATTCGTGACATCACGAATGGGCAGAAATCCTGACAGCTTGTTTCAAATGCAGAGTTTCTGAATACGGGCTGTGTGTGTATTTCCCTGTGGATTGAGTGTTTCAATACTTTCACAGTATTTATATAGGACTTAAGCCTGCTTTATAATAACAAAAACATGAACATCTCACTTTTTTTATAATATGGGACCTTTAAGTTACGTATCTGAGCATGCATGAGTGTGTGTGTGTGGTGTATTCAACTAAGCACACCTCACCTTGCCTCTGGAGAGCTGGAGCTGTGCAGGATTTGGGTTAATCCCACAGCTGCTGCTGCTCCGACCTGTGAAGTACCTGCTGATGGAGGTCTGAGTGTTGCACGACTTCTTCACGGACTTTGGCATGTTTTCATTTGCTCTTATACATCAGCTGCATCGTTAAACATGTGTAGAAATCTGTACACATGCTCAGCTAACCGGTGCAGTGAGAGGCTTCAGCTGCTGACTGCTGCTCCAAAACACAGCTGCGCATGTGGTGACATCGCAGGCGCATATGTGACGTAGCCACGTCGAGCCAATCAAGGCAAGGCAGCTTTATCTGTAGAGCACATTTCAGCAACAATTCAAAGTGCTTTACATAAACACTCAAGAACATTAAGACAAAGTGCAAAAGAACATTAAGACATAATTAAAACAGTTATAAAAAACATTAAATATTAATTAAAAAAAACAAGCTAAAAAATAAAAGTTATGATAGAAGCTAAAATAGAATATAACACACAAGAGTAACAGCTCTAGTTCAGTATAAGATCATACGTTTAAGAGAAAAAAAAGTTGTAATATTATGAGAATAAAGTCATAATATTCCGATAATAAAGTCATAGGTTTACGAGAAAAAAAAATTGTAATATGAGAATAAAGTCATAATATTATGATAATAAAGTCATAGGTTTACGAGAAAAAAATGTTGTAATATTATGAGAATAAAGTCATAATATTATGATAATAAAGTCATGGGTTTACGAGAAAAAAATGTTGTAATATTATGAGAATAAAGTCATAATATTATGATAATAAAGTCATAGGTTTACGAGAAAAAAATGTTGTAATATTATGAGAATAAAGTCATAATATTATGATAATAAAGTCATAGGTTTACGAGAAAAAAATGTTGTAATATTATGAGAATAAAGTCATAATATTACGATAATAAAGTCATAGGTTTACGAGAAAAAAAAATTGTAATATGAGAATAAAGTCATAATATTATGATAATAAAGTCATAGGTTTACGAGAAAAAAATGTTGTAATATTATGAGAATAAAGTCATAATATTACGATAATAAAGTCATAGGTTTACGAGAAAAAAAAATTGTAATATGAGAATAAAGTCATAATATTATGATAATAAAGTCATAGGTTTACGAGAAAAAAATGTTGTAATATTATGAGAATAAAGTCATAGGTTTACGAGAATTTTTTTTTATAATATTATGAGAATAACGTCATAGGGCAAGGCAGCTTTATTTGTATAGCACATTTCAGCAACAGGGCAATTCAAAGTGCTTTACATAAACATTCAAGAACATTAAGACAAAGTGCAAAAGAACATTAAGACATAATTAAAACAGTTATAAAAACATAAAAACATTAAAGATTAGAAAAGAAAAACAAGCTAAAATAATTGATCTACTGCAGATGTAAAAATACAAGTGAGCTCATGAAACAGATGCACTGTCGTCGATTAACTACCCAATATGTGAACTAGTTCGATCTGGACTATCTGGTAGTCGAGTGCAGAGTTTAAACACTTTTTTTTTCTACTCTTGTTTTTTTCCTTTCATTTAGTTATGTCATCTTGTTATGCTTTTATTGTGAAACTGACTAAATTATTTCCAGTCTCATTATGAAACTGAGCCAGTGGTTTCACATCTGCATTCTTAGACATAAGTGTCCCGACTATAAACAAGAAAACTATTATAATGCTGTAAGGATCATTGTAAAAAAAAAAAAAAAATTACTACAATAATCACATGATAAATGATGAATTATAATTAATCAGATGATTTCAAAATATAACAAATGCCTGATTGGTTTGATATCAGATAAGTGCTAACTAAATAACGATAGCCCATTTAATGACTCCTTATTCTAAGTGGATCTGTTGCACGATGACAAACTGATGACTGTCTGGTAGACTGATCAGATGTTGACTAATGGGTCATCAAATCAGGTCACTTTGTGTCAAAGTTTTCCATTCGGCTTAAACTTCTCTATTTCAGGACCGCGTGTTCACTCTATTTCTGATTATTTCAGAGGCGTATTTGTTCTGGTGAAAGAGCATCTGAGTAAGTGTTTTTTATTGTTATATTTTGAGAACCACATGAAGGAAGTGAAAGTGCTTCAGGGTAAATTTATCAAACACACAAAAACAAATATTCACTTCTTTCTGCTATGAAATATAATTTCATAGTTTATCTAACAGCATTAAGTTCTTGTCTCTTTTTTTATCCTAAAAAGTGCATGTCTGTCTCTGGGATAACGGGGTCACTTTAGGGGTGACATTATTCAGGTCACTTGGGAGGAGGCTTTGTGAGGAAATGCAAATGTCCAAGTTCTGAAAGAAGACTGAGAAGAAGTTGGGCTGAAAGAGGAAGGCTTCTCTCTCCAGTTCTCCTCTCACTGGGCTGATTAACAATCTGCTTTTCATTTCTGTTCACGATGCGGTTTTACGGAGCTCTGATCCTGCTTATGACTCTGTCTGCAGGTATGAACAGCTTTCCAGTTATTAGACCTATACGTGCATTGACTGAACTTTGTATCTTGAAGAAATGTGTTTAAATGTTTAAAGGTTATTATACAAACTGTAAAGAAAGTGGTGTCAGAGAGTTAAAGAATTAGTAGAGAAACATTTTTAGATGAGAAGATTGATACCACTCTCAACCTCTTTTACCAGGTTCGGCTGTGATGTGTGTTAAAACACTGCCTGTGTTTAAAAACTCCATAAAATGCTGTGGTGGTCTTTTTTCTGAATAGTTTCTAAAAGACGAGGCCTTAACGCTACTGAAACAACACTCCAATATTTCATTATTATAATAAAACTACTCCATTTTGAGTCAAAATTATACAATTTAGTAGTTTTGTATTGATTTTATAAAGTGCACAATGGTAGAGTGTGATGATGCACAGGGTAAATGTCACGGCCAAAGGCTCCATTGTGGTCACATAGCCTCCTGTAGTGGATATCAGTAATAGTTTATAGCCAGATTCCCTTTCAAGAGGTAGAAAAACCCATTTGGCACACTTTGGGTATCCAAGTGTCCAAATGGAGAGTCCTCCTGGTCCTATCCTGACTAAAACCGTTGTAGAATCTATGTGCTTTGTGTTATCTATGTCTGCTTTGGCACAGTTGTAGTCAAGGAGTTGCTGAATGAATTCAGTGGCATCTCTGTGCATGGCATCATTGCTATAATGGTGTTATCCACTGTCTAATCTAGAAAACATTTTAGGCGAGGATAAAAATGTAAATGTTTCCTTTGGTTCATCATAATTTACTCAGTCATAGTAACAGACACAATGTTACTGACACTGGGGATGAATTCTCTGAGGTCTTACCTCTCCGTAGAGACCAAGATCATGCATATAGACCTGGTAGTTGTGGAGCTATTCTTGATTTATTTTTCTGTCGAGGCGAACCACACCTTCCAGCACCATAGGGATTAAGAGGTTAAGTATGAAGCTACAGCCAACAGCTGGTTAGTTTAGTTTAGCAAAAAAAGAAAAAGAAACATTAATCAACACATTATACCTACTTTGTGTAATCATCGCAAAAACAAAAGTGTAAAAAATTGTTGTTTTACAGAGGTTATGTATCAGATTCCTTGTTCAGACAGTGACTTCCTCTTTCGTTCATGGTGGCAAAGAAATGCTACCAAGAAAAAGGAATAAGCATATTTCCTCAAAAGAGCAATTTGGTAAACCACGAGGTCAACAGGACACTTTGTCTGAACTACTGACCTGACGAGAATTTTAGCTACATGTCATTTATGTTTATTTATTTTGCACAAATTAAGACTACACAAACACAACAAAAATAAATGAATAATATACAGTACAGGAAGAGGCAAAAAAACACGGGCTTATCTGAAGCCTCCACCTAGAGACAAGGTTAATATACAGAAATATTATGAGTACATAATAGTGAGGTCAAACATTATAACAAGATATATATAATAATAACAATATAATATATAAAAAAAAGACAAGAAATGTGATTTGAATAAGCAAATATGCAAAAATAGAAATCAAACATAGCACTGAGTGAAAAACAAAACAAATACATGGACAAAATGGGGAAAAGCAATTACAAAACAGCAATTAAGTGACCCTTTCAGCTTCTTTTGAAACTTTTAATAGATGAAAAGGTTTTTGATAGATGTGAAAAGCTACTCCATATTTTGGTTCCCCTAAATCTTATTGAAAATTGACCTCTACTAGTGAGGAAGTTAGGAGGGTGAAGATCTAGAGATTGACGGGTTGAGTAAGAATGGAACGGAGAATTTGCTTTAAAATTGGTCTTGAACTGCTCAGGAATATTCCCACCAGAAAGTATCTTATGAATAAAAACATATATTTCGGAAATATTGATGTCATGAATAGTAAGAATCTAAAGGACTAAAATGTTATGAAGGTAAGTAGGAAAAGTACTCGCCCAAACTATATTACAATATGAAGAATTTCTCATCTAACTCGCACCCACAACTTTATATAAACTCTGTGTGAAAACTGGTATAAAAAAGTAAAAAGTGACATGTGACATGTCTTGACCTGATGTGTTGTGTGTCTCTGTACAGCAAGTGGATTAAGATGCTACACGTGCACAGCCACCGACCCGAAATCCTGCACAGACACCAAATCATGTCCTGTCATCTTCAACCGTTGTTTCTCTCTCAGAATAGACGGTAAGTTGTTCTTTCTACAGCTAATATTTCACACATTAAACAGCTGATACAACGCGTTGCTGTCTGGTGGCTATTATACACATCACGATATGTGTTTGTGAACTGGTTTCTGAGAGTTTTCCCCATTGTGTTTTGCAGGTTTTGACATGGTTACCAAGGGCTGCCAAACCAGCCTAGCATGTGGCGGTGCCATGGCTTGCTGTGAGGGGAACTTGTGTAACAACGCCATACCAACTGGTCCCAGTGTCGTCCTCCTGCTGGTTTCCTCAGCCATCATCTCACTCTTTCTCTGAGGCTTTGGGATTTTGTTTTATTTACTCTGTGTTGCACCTTTTTTTTCTTTCTAATTTGAACAACTGAAGAAGAATAAACAACTTCAATGTGAAACTGCACCGTAAAAACTCTATTTCTGAGTGACTGATCTTATTTAGATTTAAAGTCTAACTTGTTTCGAGTATGGACGGAGTATACAGTTTTTTGTTTGGTTTACAAAAAAACTCTCTGACCTTTTTCAATATTCCAATGTCATTCAGTATCATTTTTAAAATTAAACTATCTTTTTTTAAGCACATGCTTTTCACAAAACACCTGCTCAGGACGCCTTTACTCCATTATAGAGATATTTCACTAGATAGATGAAAACCAAGGCCAGCTGGTGGTGCTAGAGGAACTCAGAAAATAATCACACTCATTTTCATCCTCTGGGGACCAGAAGCCTCTGCACCAAATGTACTGGTAATCCATTGTATATGTGGGAAAGAGTGGTGGGGACAGTAAGTTGGAAGTAGACTAGCCGACAACGCCACCTTGGGGACTTGCACCCCAGGAAATACTAATTAAAACCTTGAATACTTTTCTGGTAAATGGATAAGGCACACGGATTCGTTACTGATGAGGCAGAGACGCGTTTGAAGTCAAATATTTTATTAGAACTAATCAAAGAAAACTGCACTGAATAAGATGAGACTGGAGTTACTCATCTTCTGACTGGTCTGATTCATGGGTTGGTGGAGGAGGAGTCAGGGAAGGGGCTGCATTCAAAAACTCCAGACACTATTCGGGGATCCAAAAAATGCACCTTACCACATATAGGTTGCGAAATATTTCACTCAAATCAAAAAGGTCAACCTCATGATTGAGGTGGAAAAAAATAAAAAAGGGCACCAGCTGCATATGGTGGGGGAACCAGCTCGCAGAGTGTTTTCTAGCATGTAGTGCAACCTATATGGCAATACATCATAATTTCTCAATTTAAGGGCACCCATTAGTGCACTGCATCTTTTCTCTACTGGAAGGGCAGCAGAGGCCACTTAGAAGAACTGTAAACAACCACATCGATCATCATCCACTTTATCACTTCAATTACTGCTGTGACAGTGAGGAGGAAGATACCTATAAGAGGTAATTACTGAGGTAGGAAGAGAGGCTGAATCTTTTATTTTATTACAGTCACAGAGTGAATGATCCAAGCAAAGCTGGCAGTTCTGTGTTGCTGCTGGTAATTATATTCTTCTGTAAAATAGGAAATAACTGTAATGCATGTTTTACTCCCGCCAGCCAGCAGAGGGCCAACAACAACCATGTGTACCAGTCAATGGAGAGAGACTTGATGTGGTGGAACAATTTCAGTATCTTGGTATAGTCTTCCACTCCAATCTTACATTCAAGGAACACATTAATAGAAATCTCAAATATTATTAAGTTCAACCTGGCAAATTTTTGTCAAATAAGACCTTTTCTCACTTCACAGTCACATACCACAGCGAACACGTTAAAACCCATCAAGTCTCTCTTCAAAAGGACCTTTTCATTTGCATTATTGCAATATCCTAAGAACAACATTTTAAACATTGACAGTTACCAAACTCTTGTTTTTAAAGTTTTAAATGGGCTCGCCCCCCACACCATTAAATTATTTTTTCCAGAAAAAACACAATAATACGATAATTACCAGAGCACAAACTAGGGGAGACTGTAATATACAGAGGCGTAGAACTAAATTGAGTCAAATGGTGGTGTCTGTTAGAGGCAAACAAATTTTACCAGCACATATCAGGGACTGACCACTACTTAACATTTAAAGGGACTCTATGTAAGAATCAGAAATTGCTTGTTAACAGCGACACCTGTGGCCGTTAAGTCAATGAAAGTCAGCGTCCTGTTGCTCGCGCTTGTGCTCGCTCTAAATAGACATGAACGAGCATCGCTCAAAACAGTGAGGCGACACATGTCAGCTAAAACCACAATATCACTCTATATTTCAGCAGCTTGGCAGTAATGTTAGCTGACCAGACGAAGGTCTCTCCATGAATCACTGCTGATCCTAGTGTTGGCTTTTCCTGCTTCAGCCTCCCGACCGCGGCCGGAGGGAACAGGGGAGACACTGGAGTTTTGGTCGGAGACGACAACGTTTCCCGCTGCGGAGCCCCGTCACTTCACACGACACGGGAAACCTCTGTTGGTCTGGAGGAGCTGCAGCATTTATTTCTGCACAGACGTCCACTGTACGTTCACTAGATATTCTCAGAGCTAAACTAACTCTCCTGCAGTGTGTAGTGTGAGCGCATGCACGTGAGAGGTGGAGCGAGAGAGCGAGAGAGCGAGTGAGAACGAGTGCGGTGTGTGAGTGAAGGCAGGCAGGCAGGCAGGCAGGCAGAGGAGCAGAGGAGCAGAGTACAACATCGACTTCGGCCCGGGAGACCAAAGCTACGCCTCCCCTGTGGCTTCTGGTCATGGTCGGGGGGCTGGAGCAGGAAGAGTTGACACTGTTTTGCAAGACGGGCTTCACTAGAGAGAACTTTGCGGTTTTGGTGCTTCCGTGTAGTTTGTGTTGGAGTCTGAGTCTTAATAGCGTAGCCAAAAGCGAGCATGCATGGGACACCGACCTGCAATGATTTATACGTGTAAGAAGTTACAAACAGTCCCTTTTTAAAAAAAAAAACTTCAAACATTGGCTAAAAACACAGCAGACACGTACTCATGCGGAACATCTGTTTCCTCCTGTGAAACTATTTGTGAGCTTTTCTGTGTGCTGTCTCGTGGACTTTCCTGTGAGGTTTCCAGTAATTGTAAAATTATTTTTTTTTATGTGTTTTTGTTTTTTGTTAGTACCTGCCTTAGAACTATACGGATGAAATTTAGCTATCGTGCTAATTCTGGCATATTGATGCATATTGCTGATATGTTGATTAATGTGCACTGTCTTAATTCAATAGATTAAATATGACTCACTGAGAATAAAGTGAGAACTGTGTCAGTTGAATTTGACATCATCATTATTCATTGTTCATTTGTAGGATCTTACAGTTTTTCTCAATCATATTGGCTAGTCTGTTTATTGTCAATACCATTTAAATTGTTCCTATTTTATATTTCCTTCTATTTAAATTGTTCCTATTTTATAATTACTTCTATTTAACGACTGTCTACTTTTGTTTTCCTTTTTTACTGCATTGTATCTTGCTTTTTGTTTTCACTGATGCTACTTGTTTCGGCACTATCCCCTTTGTTGCTGTACACTGCAAATTTCCCCACTGTGGGACTAATAAAGGAATATCTTATCTCTTATCTATTTTTTTTAAACAGTCTTAACTTTCTCTAAACTTCGAGTGCAATAGTCACAACTGTTTGATGGGACATCACAACCCTATTGCATGGCTGCAAAAGGTAGAAACTCACCCAAAACACTTCATTCGTGCTTCAAGAACCGAGTCATTTTGTCAGTAAGTTTACCACCAAAACAAAAAGCTGTTTTGTCATCATGTTGGTCAAAATGTTAACACATTCTTTCACGCCGGAAATGTTTCTTAGATGCAAATTTCTGTTTTGTTCTTCTTTTTTCGACACTGACAGAATGTCAGGCTGTCGTCTATCGGTCTGAGCTGTTTACGTTCCCGTTTCAGCAGTTGGGAAAGGTTTACTGGGAAAAGTCAATATAGGCTATAATAATACTGAATACACAGAAACAGGATATGACCTTTCATGTAAAGTTGTATTAAGTGAACAGAAAATTTGCCACAAAATGACATCAATGCCAAAAAAAAGAATTTAAAACCCTGCAACAATGCAAAAACCTGCAGTAGTTCAGTAAAAACACAGTACATAACACCATGTCATAGATATTTATGGAATATACATGTATGTCTGATAGATTTTGATAATTGAATGAATCATTTTGCATGTGACGGCTCAAACGATGAAACTCTGGACAACACCTTGGTGAGTTTCATTCTGCCTCATCTGTTGACATCATGCCAGTTGAAGAGACATGTTGTGCGACCTCACCTGTCTGTGATGCAGCTCCACCTAGACAGACCTACAGATAGATGAAGCAAACCTGTCAGCTTCTCAAGTTCAGTCTCTGAAATCACTGCTTGGTAAATACTCAACAGTATTCAGTAAACACTCAGAAGACAGAGGTCGAAGAGGCATAATCAAACACCATATTCGCACTGGTGATGCTACACCAACTAAAAGACGAGCCTACAGAGTAACACCAGAACAGAGAGCTGAAATACAGGATCAAGTTGAAAAACTGTTGAAAGCAGATGTTATCGAGGACAGCTACAGTCCCTGGTCTGCGGCAGTTGTTTTGGTGCGCAAGAAAAATGGTTCATGGCGTTTCTGCCTGGACTATAGAAAACTCGATGCAGTGACAATCAAAGACTCGCATCCTCTTCCCAGAGTTGACGACGCACTGGATGCTGTGTCTGGCTCTGCTTGGTTCACCACAGTGGACCTCCAGCACGGATATTGGCAAGTTGAGCTGTCTTCCAATGGACTTCTCAATGTCAGGATGCATTCACTTGCCTGAAACATGTACTCTCAAGCCCTCCAGTGGTTGCTTTTCCTGATTCTACATTGCCGTTCTCACTCTACACAGATGCATCATGCTCTGCAATAGGTGCGGTGCAAGCTGGTCAGCTAATATTACTGCCAACAGCTGAAATATAGAGTGATATTGTGGTTTTAGCTGACGTGTGTCGCCTCACTTTTGAGCGATGCTCGTTCATGTCGATGTAGAGCGAGAACAAGAATGAGCGCGAGCAACAGGACGCTAACTTTCATTGACTTAACGGCCACAGGTGTCGCTGTTAACAAGCAATTACTGATTCTTAAAAACAGTCCCTTTAAGTTTATTTTGTGAAATAAACTTGAAGTATACATCTTTTTTGTGAGGCATGTTTGTGCAGAAATCAATGGAATACATTGAGGTGAACTACTGCAGCATTTACAGCCTGATTTTTATCATCAAAAAAGAGTTGATTTTCTACTGAAGATGATTTTCACATCACTTTTAGTTCCTGTATTTATTTACATGACTGTCTGATAATGTGCTCACTTTGGAAAGAAGACTGAGAAGTTGAACCATTAAAGGAATAGAGTTGACATCTTCTCTGCAGTTCTGCTCTTGGAGGGTTGATTAAAAGTGTTTTTCTTTCCATTCCCGATTCAGTTTTAAGGAGCTCTGGTCCCGTTTATGACTCAGCCTTATGACTCATGCCACGTATGATTCATCGCTTTGGCTCCACATTGTAACACAAAGAAGAGAAAGTTATGTGTAAATGTTATTGTTGAATCTGAAAAAGGTAAATAACGCTTCCACACTGCAGTGTAATAACATTTTTTAAAAATCCTTTTTTGGTATTTATGTAATTCGTAGATGATCTTAGGATTCATATTTGGCAGCTCATTTGTGTTTTCTCTAATGCTTCTCTAGCTGCACACTCTGGAAATGTTCTGTAGTTGCAGAGTGAACCTTCTCACAGGAAACCACAAACAACATGTTTCTAACTGATTGCTGTGATGGGAACTTGTGTGCTATACCAACCCTTAGAAAAAAAGTACTATACTTCACGTTTATTTTTGTGAAAAATTTCAAGTATATATTTCTATATATTTCATTTCTACTTTATGTAGTAAGTATGCTAATATCAGTGTACTAGTACTATACTTGTAAGTGTAATACTTTAATCCTTCTTGGGACTAAAGTGGCCCATTTAGTTTATAAAAGTATACTTTTAAGTATACTTTAACTATAAGAATACTGAACTTTGAGCACACAACTACACCTACGTTTTATTTTGTACTGCAACAAGTATACTGTAAGTATACTGTAAGTATACTCGTATATATTTGTAGCCCACTTTTTAGCAGAGATGGGGACTCGAGTCGCACACACACACAGTGACTTGAGACTTGACTTGGACTTGCAAAAAATGACTTGTGAGCATTTTAGTTTATGAAAGTACACTTTGTATATTTTAACTTTATAGTACTTAGCCAATGATTTATGTATTACATAAAGAGACTTGATGATTTGTGATGAGATTAAAAACATTAATAAAATGTGTTTTTCTCACATGCCTCCACGGTGAACGGAGAATCCAAAAACTTAATATACTTAAAATACTTAACTATACTTTTCTTAAGTATATCTCTATCAAAAGATTAAGTACAAGTAGACGTATAAGCCAAATATACTTAGACTTTTCTGTGTACTTGTCAGTATGAGCCAAGTATACTTAAACTTTTCTGTATACTTGTCAGTATGAGCCAAGTATACTTAGACTTTTCTGTATATTTGTCAGTATAAGCCAAGTATACTTAGACTTTTCTGTATACTTGTCAGTATAAGCCAAGTATACTTAGACTTTTCTGTATACTTGTCAGTATGAGCCAAGAATACTTAGACTTTTCTGTATACTTGTCAGTATAAGCCAAGTATACTTAGACTTTTCTGTATACTTGTCAGTATAAGCCAAGTATACTTAGACTTTTCTGTATACTTGTCAGTATGAGCCAAGAATACTTAGACTTTTCTGTATACTTGTCAGTATAAGCGAAGTATACTTAGACTTTTCTGCATACTTGTCAGTATGAGCCAAGTATACTTAGACTTTTCTATATACTTATCAGTATGAGCCAAGTATACTTAGACTTTTCTGTATACTTGTCAGTATAAGCCAAGTATACTTAAACTTTTCTATATACTTATCAGTATGAGCCAAGTATACTTAGACTTTTCTGTATACTTGTCAGTATGAGCCAAGTATACTTAGACTTTTCTGTGTACTTGTCAGTATGAGCCAAGTATACTTAGACTTTTCTGTATACTTGTCAGTATAAGCCAAGTATACTTGGACTTTTCTGTATATACTTGTCAGTATAAGCCAAGTAAACATAGATTTTTCTGTATACTTGTCAGTATGAGCCAAGTATAATTGGACTTTTCTGTATATACTTGTCAGTATAAGCCAAGTAAACATAGACTTTTCTGTATACTTGTCAGTATGAGCCAAGTACAGACGTAGGCAAAGTTGTTGGTAACGTTCCGTTAAAAAGAGAAAAATCCACAATGGTCACTGAAATAACTTGAAACTGACAAAAGTAATAATGAATAAAAATTTACTGAAAATTAACTAATGAAAATCAGCTGTTGCTTTTGAATTGTGGTTCAACAGAATCATTTTAAAAAACAAACTGATGAAACTGGCCTAGACAAAAATGATGGTAGCCCTAGAAAAGATTGAAAATAATTTGACCATAGGGACATATTAAACTAAGGTGTGTCCTGTAATTAGCATCACAGGTGTCTTCAAACTTGTAATCAGTCAGTCTGCCTATTTAAAGGGTGAAAAGTAGTCACTGTGCTGTTTGGTATCATGGTGTGTACCACACTGAACATGGACCACAGAAAGCTAAGGAGAGAGTTGTCTCAGGAGATCAGAAAGAACATTATAGACCTTCATGTTAAAGGTAAAGGCTATAAGACCATCTCCAAGCAGCTTGACATTCCTGTGACTACAGCTGCACATATTATTCAGAAGTTTAAGGTCCATGGGACTGTAGCCAACCTCCCTGGACGTGGCCGCAAGAGGAAAATTGATGACATATTGAAGAGACGGATAATACGAATGGTAACCAAAGAGCCCAGAACAACTTCCAAAGAGATTAGAGGTGAACTCCAAGGTCAAGGTACATCAGTGTCAGATCGCACCATCCGTCACTGTTTGAGCCAAAGTGGACTTAATGGAAGACAACCCAGGAGGACACCAAATCATAAAAAAGCGAGACTGGAATTTTCCAAAATGCATATTGACAAGCCACAAAGCTTCTGGGAGAATGTCCTTTGGACAGATGAGACAAAACTGGAGCTTTTTGGCAAGTCACATCAGCTCTATGTTCACAGACGCAAAAATGAAGCATCCAAAGAAAAGAACACTGTACCTAATGTGAAACATGGAGGAGGCTCGGTTATGTTATGGGGCTGCTTTGTTGCATCTGGCACAGGGTGTCTTGAATCTGTGCAGGCTGCAATGACATCTCAAGACTATCAAGGCATTCTGGAGCGAAATGTGCTGCCCAGTGTCAGAAAGCTTGGTCTCAGTTGCAGGTCATGGGTCCTCCAACAGGATAATGACCCAAAACACAGCTAAAAACACCCAAGAATGGCTAAGAACAAAACATTGGACTATTCTGAAGTGGCCTTCTATGAGCCCGGATCTAAATCCTATTGAACATCTGTGGAAGGAGCTGAAACATGCTGTCTGGAGAAGGCACCCTTCAAACCTGAGACAGCTGGAGCAGTTTGCTCACGAGGAGTGGGCCAACATACCTGTCGACAGGTGCAGAAGTCTCATTGAGAGTTACAGAAATCACTTGATTGCAGTGATTGCCTCAAAAGGTTGTGCAACAAAATATTAAGTTAATGTTACCATCATTTTTGTCTAGGCCAGTTTCATTAGTTTGTTTTTTTAAATGATTCTGCTGAACCATAATTCAAAAACAATATCTGATTTTCATTAGTTAATTTTCAGTGAATTTTTATTTATTATTACTTTTGTCAGTTTCAAGTTATTTCAGTGACCATTGTGGGTTTTTCTCTCTTTAACGGAACGTTACCAACAACTTTGCCTACGTCTGTATACTTGGACTTTTCTGTATACTTGTCAATATAAGCCAAGTATACTTAAAATGTTCTGTATACTTATCAGTATAAGCCAAGTATACTTCGACTTTTCTGTATACTTGTCAGTATGAGCCAAGTATACTTAGACTTTTCTGTATACTTGTCAGTATAAGCCAAGTATACATAAAATGTTCTGTATACTTATCAGTATAAGCCAAGTATACTTAGACTTTTCTGTATACTTGTCAGTATGAGCCAAGTATACTTAGACTTTTCTGTATACTTGTCAGTATAAGCCAAGTATACATAGACTTTTCTGTATACTTGTCAGTATGAGCCAAGTATACTTGGACTTTTCTGTATACTTGTCAGTATAAGCCAAGTATACTTAGTCTTTTCTGTATACTTGTCGGTAAAAGCCAAGTGTACTTAGACTTTTCCTTATACTTGTCAGTATAAGCCAAGTATACATAGAATTTTGTGTATACTTGTCAGTATATCATCACTTGACACTGTCACTTTAACTTTTATATACTTGTCATTATTCATATATGTTTACTGCATTCTCGTTTACAATGAGTTCACTCATTTGCAAATACTTCCTACCACAAATGTATACTTTATTTTCTATTTTATTTATGCTATATTTTATCCCTATATTTTATTATATTAAATCCGATTCTCATTTTGTTTTTACTTGTGTAATTTTCTTATGCATATGTAATTAGCATGGGCCCTAAGATCTACTGTTTCCATTTCCAACAACTGCTTCTAACTGTTGCGGTTATGACAATAAAGAACAAGAAATCTGAAACTTGCCATTAGCTCAGGCAGGCAGTTAGGCAGACACAGAGGCTGCGAAGACAGATGCAAACCAGACAGCCAGGCCAGAGTGGGCGGGTGGAAATGGGCCGGTATAAATACTGTGAGGCTAATGATGGTAAATGAGAAACAGGCAGGGGGAAGATCAGATAATAGGAGTGCCTGGAAAGGGGTTACTGCAGGACAGGAGGGAGCGGCTGCATGTGGAAGTCAAGTGACTGGAGTCTTAAGAGGCAGAATGTGCAAGAAAAACACAATTATAGCAGATATTGTGACAGATTTTAGACTTTTGTTAGCATTGATATCAATGCTTCAGATCAAATCTATAGTCTCAGAATAATCCCTTCTAATTAATAATAATAATTAGACCCTTCTTTGATGATGCAAAACAATATAAACACATATCTCTCCTATACTCTCCGTAAACTACTAGTTTAATAGTTTTTACTGCAAGTATACTTGTACATTTTCTTGAGTAAACTTATAGTACTTAGCCAAATATAGTTATACTTTTCAGTAATAGCCAAGTATACTTGGACTTTTCTGTATACTTGTCGATATAAGCCAAGTATACTTAAGTATAACTTATCTCTGATAAGTACATCGAAAGTAATCTGAAAGCATACTTTCTTATTTTAAGTTTAAAAGAAGTATACTAATAGCATACTTGAACAAACATATTTTTTGTAAGGGTGTAACAGAATAGATTTGAGAACTATGAAGTTTTTTCCTTTGAACATGTACAGTACACCGCCTTAAAAGTTTAGGCTGCATTACACTTGAAGAAAAATGAAGTCTTCACAACTTGAAGGATTTAAGGAACAAAACCCAGTTTTTCTTCCCTCGTAGTCACAAGTAGCAGCATGATCTGACATGCAGGCTGCCTGGACTTGGAGCAGAAATTGAAACTTAACTGCGGCTTTGAGAGCACTTTGTTTGTACTCGCCCGTCATGAACCCCCAGGGCATGATGGGAAACGCCTGTCTGCCGCCTGATCAAAGAGCTGATTGTCTCTTAGTGTTGTAGAAAGTCACAACTGTCTGTGTAATTGTAATATTTAACGCTAGATTGTAGGCTATTAGTCTCATGTTGTGAAATGAAGGTTTCATCTGTCAACAAACACATCTGGTGTGGTTGATAATAATAATAATAATAATAATAATAATAATAATAATGAAGGTTATTTATGAGCACTTATTAAAATGAGTGCTCATTATATGTTTTACAAGGCAGATATAAAACTAATAAAGGAAAGAATCCGATGCCAGATACATGTACATTTCCACATATATTTATAAACAAATATAAATAAATCCCAACGTGGTCTTCAAACTACAAGTAACCTACAGATCGGATCTAATAGTCTATGAGCCAGACCCCCAAAATTTGGCCGTCGTGCCACTTTGGAGGGACCAGGTCTCATAGTGATTTTTTTAAAGGTCTATATCCGTAGTGTTGGAAAACGCATGATAGCATTGCAGCAATAGTAGCTTTCTATGTGCTATCACTCCTTTTTTCATCCCTCCATCATTCAAATTTGTCCATCTTTTATCGCCATTTTACACATAGATCCAGTATAAAAGAGGGAAACCAACACACAATATCATGAAGTCTTATATCGTTGTAAAGCTTAGACTATAATCCTTCAGTCACATTGTCATGACACTGAGGTCAAGAGAATTTGACCTTTGACCTCTGATGCTGCAATGGGGCAAATTCTGAATGCAACTCTAAATGCCCTTTTAACTACATGTGTCCATGGATAGTTCACATTAGACATTCAGTGGCAATGGGTTATATTCCAGGTGAAATGTGAAAATGATGTTCACTTTTTTATAAAGGCATGAAACTTGGTACACTTGAACAGTTTGGAGCCCTGAACATTTTGAGATATGGAGCCATCGCAACAACAATTACCATAACCAAATTATGTATTTTGCATCATATCTCCTGTGCCAAATATGATAACACAGAAAAGGTCATGTCTATCCCTATGTTTGGACGGCCAACGGTTACAATGATACCATTCATAATATCATAAACTGTTCAGGTGAATCCAAACATAGGGATAGACATCACCTTTTCTGTGTTATCATATTTGGCACAGGAGATATGATGCAAAATACATAATTTGGTTATGGTAATTTTTGTTGTGATGGCTCCATATCTCAAAATGTTTAGGGCTCCAAACTGTTCAAGTGTACCAAGTTGCATGCCTTTATAAAAAAGTGAACATCATTTTCACATTTCACCTGGAATATAACCCATTGCCACTGAGTCAGGGCCTCATCAATTGGAATATGTTTATATTGACAATGAGGTAAGAGTGAGAAAACATAAAATAATGGATAGAGAATTAATTTCTTAGTACAGTTTTTTGAGTTTTTGTATTATTTTGTGTTTCTGCTGCTTAGAAAGACATTTACAAACTGCCCCAATAACAGAATCCAATGCAAGGTTCTGAACATTCTATCAGATACAAACTGCACAAAGTTACGTTTATTCTGATAAGAAATGTTTTTATTGTTGTTAGTCATATAATATATCAATTTAAAGCTCTTTTTCTGCTCTTTATACAGGAACTATCCATGGGCACATCTGATCAATATAGAGTAAGTTATAAGGGCATTTGGAGTTGCATTCAGAATTTGCCCCATTGTAGCATTAGAGGTCAACGGTCAAATACTCTTGACCTCAGTGTCATGACAATGTGACTGAATGATAGAGTATAGTCTAACCTTTACAACGATTTATGACTTCATGATATTGTGTGTTGGTTTCCCTCTTTTATACTGGATCTATGTGTAAAATGGCGATAAAAGATGGAAAAATGTTAATGATGGAGGGATGAAAAAAGGAGTGATAGCACATAGAAAGCTACCATTGCTGCAATGCTATCATGCGTTTTCCAACACTACGGATATAGATCTTTAAAAAAAATCACTATGAGACCTGGTCCCTCTAAAGTGGCACGACCAACCCCTTGGCTCATGGACTATAACAGGAAGTAACTTTTCCTGTGACTCCCTGTAAATTCTTTGAAGGTTGCTAGAAAGTGTCCGACTTGACCACAGCTTTCTGTCTCCGCCCCAAGCTGCTGCTGCTGCTGCTGCTGCTGCCTGATCTCCTCTACTTTGCAGGCGAGGCGCAGCTCATCTCCAACGAGCCTATTAGTATACTTACTACATAAAGTACACTTGGGGGAAATATACTTGAACTTTACTTAAGTGTACTTCATAAAATAAACTTCAAGTATACTACTTTTTCACAAGGGTGGGCAAGACTCTGAAGACGTTCCAGAAACAATTTGATGTGATACAGTTTTATATTTAAGACGTCTGATAGCTGGATATCCAGGTTACACAAAGTTTTTGTTGTTGAGGTAAATATAAAATTCTCCGACCTCTTGAGCTTTTGTCACGAATCTGGGGCCAAATGCAGATGCTGGACAGGCAGGTATAGCCTTTATGGAGGATTAACAGGGACAGGCAAGCTAAAGTGAGCTGGAAGCGTGGTACGTAGACAAACCGTAAATGATGGCACAACAACATCCGTATAGGAAAGAGCAGATGGCTTTATGGCAAACAGATGTGCTGATTGCAGAAGGTGTGCAAGGTGCACAGCAAAGAGAGGGAGAGATGGGAAAGGTTCGAACAAACAGACAGACGAAACCAGAACAAAACACACTCAAACAAAACACACAGAAACCCTCCCAATATTTACTTATACTGTATTAGACATACAACACTGAACATCATTCACTTTAAAATTTCAAACTCACTAGACGTTAACAAGATGACGCCCAAGGGAGGTATGTTCACACCCTCTTTAAAGCAGTTTTGACTAATCCATCCATTATCTGTAACCGCTTATCCTATTCAGGATAAATCAAACTAAATACAAAAATACAAACACGATATTAACAATTTTTCGACAGACTTTGTTGCAGTAGTACCTCATATTCATGTTTCCATCAAAGGTTTGTGCAATATATAAGCGAAGACAATTTTATATTACAGTATATTTCAAGTTTATTTTATGAAGTATGCTTAAGATCAAGTCTATATTTCCCAAGTATACTTTATGTAATAAGTATACTAATATCAATGTACTAGTTGTATACGTATAAGCATACTGCTTTAATACTAAATTGGCCCACTTTTAATTTATAAAAGTGTACTTTTATGTATACTTAAAGTGTAAGAATAGTAAACTTTGAGTAAACAACTAGTTTACATTTAAGTCTTATTTTGTACTGCAACTATACTAAAAGTATATAGATAGTTTACTAGTTTTATACTTGTAAGTGTACTATGTGTAATACTTCTTGGGACTATAGGCCCACTTTTTAGTTTATAAAAGTATACTTTAATTGTAAGTATTGAACTGTTTTATTCTGGTAGCCTACTTTTTAGTTCATGAAAGTGCCCTTTAAAGTATACTCTCTAGTTTAATAGTTTTTTTATACAGCAAGTATACTAGTATATACTTGTAGACCACTTCATAGTTTATGAAAGTGCACTTTAATATATATTCAGTAAACTACTAGTTAAATAGTTTTTGTACTACAAGTATACTAACGTCTTAAGTATATCTTGATCAAAAGATTAAGTACAAGTGTAAGCCAAGTACACTTGGACTTTTCTGTATACTTGTCAGAATGAGCCAAGTATACTTAGACTTATCTGTATACTTGTCAGTATGAGCCAAGTATACTTAGACTTTTCTGTGTACTTGTCAGTATGAGCCAAGTATACTTAGACTTTTCTGTATACTTGTCAGAATGAGCCAAGTACACTTGGACTTTTCTGTATGCTTGTCAGAATGAGCCAAGTACACTTGGACTTTTCTGTATACTTGTCAATATGAGCCAAGTACACTTAGACTTTTTTGTATACTTGTCAGTATGAGCCAAGTACACTTAGACTTTTCTGTATACTTGTCAGAATGAGCCAAGTATACTTAGACTTATCTGTATACTTGTCAGTATAAGCCAAGTATACTTGGACTTTTCTGTATACTTGTCAGTATGAGCCAAATATACTTAGACTTTTCAGTATACTTGTCAGGATAAGCCAAGTATACTTAGACTTTTCTGTATACTTGTCAGTATGAGCCAAGTATACTTAGACTTTTCTGTGTACTTGTCAGTATGAGCCAAGTATACTTAGACTTTTCTGTATACTTGTCAGAATGAGCCAAGTACACTTGGACTTTTCTGTATGCTTGTCAGAATGAGCCAAGTACACTTGGACTTTTCTGTATACTTGTCAGGATAAGCCAAGTATACTTAGACTTTTTTTGTATACTTGTCAGTATGAGCCAAGTACACTTAGACTTTTCTGTATACTTGTCAGAATGAGCCAAGTATACTTAGACTTATCTGTATACTTGTCAGTATAAGCCAAGTATATTTGGACTTTTCTGTATACTTGTCAGTATGAGTCAAATATACTTAGACTTTTCAGTATACTTGTCAGGATAAGCCAAGTATACTTAGATTTTTCTGTATACTTGTCAGTATGAGCCAAGTATACTTAGACATTTCTGTGTACTTGTCAGTATGAGCCAAGTATACTTAGACTTTTCTGTATACTTGTCAGAATGAGCCAAGTACACTTGGACTTTTCTGTATGCTTGTCAGAATGAGCCAAGTACACTTGGACTTTTCTGTATACTTGTCAGGATAAGCCAAGTATACTTAGACTTTTCTGTATACTTGTCAGTATGAGCCAAGTATACTTAGACTTTTCTGTGTACTTGTCAGTATGAGCCAAGTATACTTAGACTTTTCTGTATACTTGTCAGAATGAGCCAAGTACACTTGGACTTTTCTGTATGCTTGTCAGAATGAGCCAAGTACACTTAGACTTTTTTGTATACTTGTCAGTATGAGCGAAGTATACTTAGACTTTTCTGTATACTTGTCAGTATGAGCCAAGTATACTTAAGTATACTTTTGTTAAGTATATGTCTGATAAGTACATAAAAAGTACACTTCTAGTATACTCTCTTATTTAAAGTTTAAAAGAAGTATGCTAGTAGCACACTTGAATAAAGTTCCTTTTCGTAAGGGTAGCTAGGGCTCAGCAAAAAAAGTTTTTATTTTCACTCATCAGGCGAGAAAATAAACCCTGTATAGTTATACTGTCCCATTCCAACTTAAATCACCCTAAGTATCAAAAGTATTTTCTGATATTAAATGTACTTAAATATTGTAAGTATAAGTAAAAGTAAATGTTGTTAATAAAAAAGCAAGCAAGTCAGAATTGATTTGAGATTTATGAAGTTTATTCCTCTTATCATGTACACCACCTTAAAAGTGGAGGCTACATTACACTTGAAGAAGAATGAAGTCTTCACACCAACATGCAGCATGATCTGACAGGCAGCCTGCCTGGACTTGAGCAGAAATCTAACCTTAACTGCGGCTTTGAGAGCACTTTGTTTGTACTTGACCATCACGTGAATGATGTAACTTGCACCACTGATTCACCAAAATGCTTGCTCACAATAGTAACAAAGATGCTTACAGGGAAATGTAGTAAAAGTACACATTTTATTTAGGGAAAGTTGTGGAGTAAAAGTGAAATTTGACATAAAAATTTGAATTTGAGTAAAGTACAGATACTGTTACGAAGTATCATGACTTTGTTACAGTACATCACTGATTTTACTTAAATGAGTAGTAGTTTTGCAGTACAAAATAAGACTTAAATGTAAACTAGTTGTGTACTCAAAGTTTACTATTCTTACACCTAAAGTATACATAAAAGTACACTTTTATAAATTAAAAAATGGGCCAATTTAGTCCCAAGAAGTCTTGAAGTAGTACACTTACAAGTATACTACTATTACATTGATATTTGTATACTTATTATATAAAGTATGCTTGGGAATATACTTCATAAAATAAACTTGAAGTTCTTTTTGTAAGGGAATTTAGAGTGACCTACTGCCAAATGAGATTTGATCTACTACTAAAGGTGATTTTCATGTCACTTTCAGGTCTTGTATTTATTTAAAGCTGTCCCTCTGGGATAGGCATTTTGAGCTCTCTCTGGGTGGAGGCTTTCTGAGGATAAGACTGTAACAAGAGACTGAGGGGTTGGACCAGACTATAAAAGAACAGTTCTGGCAGGGGTCGATACCCTCTCTCTCCAGTTCTCCTCTCACACAGTTGTCTTTTTCCATCCGTTCACGATGCAGTTTTATGGAGCTCTGATCCTGTTTATGACTCTCTCTGCAGGTAAGAACAGCTTATGATTCATGTGCCTTGGTTTATAATACAATAATGAAAATGATGGAAATGTTTTTATTCATAACGGTGGACGGATTTTTCCTCTGCAACACATCCAGACTGTCTGTTGTTGTTGTTTGAAGAATTATTTGTCAAGACCGTTTGCAGTTTTCTCTCCAGTTTTCTTGGAATTTCTTCCCTTTTTTTGGTAAAAAATGTGTAAAACAATGAGCATTAGAGTTGGAGTGTGTTAAATATAAACCATGTGTGACATTAATCTGTGAAGGAATGAGGTTTTACGCCCTTCATTCTTTCCACAAGGACCGATAGGCGTATCCGGTATTTACAGTGTAGGGCCATCCTGTAACAGAGCCAGAGCACACTGGAGTACACAGATTTAATGCAATCAACTTCAGTAGAAGACTAATGGTTCATCCATCAGGATTTAATGAAGAATTACTTGTTTTTTAAGCCTTTCTTGTTACTTTGCCATACTGCTCAGCACAGGATATGTACTATTGTTGTTAATTCAATAGGGTGTGTTATCATTATCTGTGGGCGGGCTGTTAAGCAACCCCTTATCCTTTTGCAGTATTTGTAGTAGGTCGTGAGCCTGGTAGATGGCACAGGGCGTTTTCCCTTTTTCTTTACATAAGCAATCATGGAATGAGGGAGGAGGGAGGAGATGGAGGAGAAGCCCATTTGGTAGGGTTGGAGGCAGCCAAGCCCATGCCTGGCCAGTTGAGTAGTTGTTTTTTTTTTGTTTTGTTTTTTTCTTCTTATAACAAATAACATAAAATAAAATAAAATAAAATAAAAAAATAAAATAAAATAAAATAAAATAAAATAAAATAAAATAAAATAAAATAAAATAAAATAAAAATTAAATTAAATTAAATAAAATAAAATAAAAAAATAAAATAAAATGAAATGAAATGAAATGAAATAAAATAAAATAAAATAAAATAAAATAAAATAAAATAAAATAAAATAAAATAAATTAAAATTAAATTAAATTAAAATAAAGAAAACAAAAAAAAAAGCCAACAGAGTTGGGCAATATCAAGGTGTGGACATGTGACTGTGTACAGTGTGTTTGTTTTTTCGTCTTATAACAAATAAAATAAAATAAAATAAAATATGAATAAAACAAAATAAAAAAAACAGATCAAAAAATAAAAATAAAAATAAAAACATAGAAAATGAAAAAATAATAATAATAATAATAATAATAATAATAATCATAATAATAATAATAATAATAATAATAATAATAATAATAATAAATACAAATTTTAAAATAAAAATAAAAATAAAGAAAACCCAAAAAAAGCCAACAAAACTGGACAAAGAACAATATCAAGGTGTGGACATGTGACTGTGTACAGTGTGTTTGTTTTTCTTATTATTACAAATAAAATAAAATAAAATATGAATAAAACAAAATAAAACAAAACTTGATTAAAAAAGAAAGATAAAAATAGAAATAACATAAAAAATGAAAATAATAATAATAATTTAAAACAATAATAATAATAATAATAATAATAATAAAAATAATAATAATAATAATAATAATAAATAAATAAATAAAAACATTTAAATAAAAATAAAGAAAAATAAAAAGCCAACAGAACTGGGCAAAGATCAATATCAAGGTGTGGACATTTGGCTGTGTACAGTGTGTTTGTTTTTTTTCTTCTTATAACAAATAAAAAGAAAAGAAAAGAAAAGAAAAATAAAGAAAACAAAAAAAAGTCATTTCTGTGTACTTTCATACATAAAAACTAAATTTCGTTTTCCAGTTCAGCCGTCGCATACATACAACAAGTGGTGGTGGGAGGGGCGAGAGGGGTCGGCTGTGATGTTGGTAACCTTTCGCACACAGCGTGCTTTGTAGATGTCAGCTATGGCACACCTGTGATTTTCAGCTGTCCTTGGTATGTGTCCACAGGCTAAACTAAGCGTTGTCGATCCAAAATAAAGACAGATTCTGCAACAGCATGGGTTATTTTTCGCCTGAATTTCGTTGCTGAATCTGTCTTTATTTTGGATCGACAACTTTTATTTTAAAAGATTCTCGAGAATTTCGAGAGGCAGCGAGTCGCGTCGGACGCCCCTGACTTGCATAAAGTGGACTAGACCTCAACTTGATGCAAATGAGGAGCGGGCGTCGTGACGCTCCGTTTCTCGAATCGCGCCGCCACGCTACCAGAATGCATTGCACGGGCACTTACATAGGCAATGAATGGGAAGCGTGGAAAGGACGGAGCCTTTGGACACATAATGGCTCGACTTCCGTCTGGAAAAGTACCCGGATCTTGGCGGAGTGGTGTCCGCTCGGTCACATGACTTGGTAACGGGGTCTTAACGGCAATAACTCTGGATTCAGCTATTAGTGCGTTTTATAACTTTAAAAACTTAATTTTTAAATAAAGGCTATTAGAGTGTTCATATTGGGAAGTTGATTCACCTCAAAAAAAAAAAATATCCACTGAGTTACAGACGTCTCTTTCCCAATGTAAGTGTATGGGGAAAAGTCTTTCTGGGCCAAATAGCATCACGTGACTGACACGGAAGTTGCAGTACCGCCGTTTGGCCACTATGAAAGTCGAGATCCATGACTGGCACAGTTTCCGGGGGCTTGGTAGAATGTGGTCATGACTCATGATGGGAGGGGAGTGTTAACTTTTCTCAGTCTCCACAGGAAGTGGAGGTGTTGCCGGGCCTTCTTGGTGTGTACATGTGTGCTTGAGAGGGGGTGGAGCTGCTCCATAGACAATGAATGGGGAAAGATGTTCTAGAAGACACTGAGAGCACCCAGGGGAGAGTGTATGGGAACATTTTCTGTTTCACAACTGACAACACTCCAGTAGAGTAAAGCTCATTTGGTTATAAAAAATTTAAAAAAACACATTCTGTGGGTCCATAAAATCAGTCTCCCATTCATTGTCTATGGAGCAGCTCCAGACTTTATACCCGATGACATCACAAGTTTGAGACTTACTTCTCTGGTTTCTGGCTTTGAGAGAGAGAGGAGCTCATGTTCACTAATATTGATTAAACTTTCCTCGGCCATGGAAACAACATATTGGAATTCTTAATATAGGTTAGGGAGACCAGCTGTCCCACTTTACGAGGGACTGCACAGCATTTTTATCCCTTGTCCCACTTTCCACATATTGAGACGATGTCCCACATTTTCATTGGCTCTAGTTTTCAAAAGTCAAACCACTGCAGGACAGACGCTTTTTTTTCTTCTTTAAACTGGGTAAATTGGCTTTTATCCAATGGCTGTGAAGAAATCAGGGAAGGCTGTTGTGCACACGTGGGTCAAGTGCAGGATGACCTTTCACCGTCTTTGCTACGCTACGCCCAACAGGGACAATTGCGAGTCACCGCAAGGTCACAAGCTCTGCAGATTTAGGCGGAATAGGACGGAAACTACCACAAAGAAAAGGAAGAGCAGCTACAACAAAGACTGTGAAGCTACTTATAAGTATTTATAAGCCGGTGGAAGGAGATTCTCAGATTTCTTGGGAAATTTGCCAGTTATTTTTCTATTTCACACAACGACATGAAGCGACACAGTTCATGTTGTGCGTCTCAAAAAGAGATGTACCGATCTGTGGATGTATTCAGGCAAAGCATAGAGATGATACAATATAAGGAGCAGAATAGAAATGTTTATTATTCATTAAGTTAGATATACATTATATCAAAATTGTAGACCACTCTACTCTCAGCCTTGGTAATGTGTCCCACATTGTCCCACACAAACATACTCTTTGTCCCACATTTGGTTTGTTGGGATCTGGTCACCTTAATTTAGGCGGTGTTCCCATTTAAGATATTTGGATGCTCCAAACTTACGCTGAATTTTGACCCTTGATCTCTGACCTCCAGATATGTGAATGTAAATGGGTTCTATGGGTACCCACGAGTCTCCCCTTTACAGACATGCCCACTTTATGATAATCACATGCAGTTTGGGGCAAGTCATAGTCAAGTCAGCACACTGACACACTGACAGCTGTTGTTGCCCGTTGGGCTGCAGTTTGCCATGTTATGATTTGAGCATATTTTGGATGCTAAATGCAGTACCTGTGAGGGTTTCTGGACAATATTTGTCACTGTTTTGTGTTGTTAATTGATTTCCAATAATAAATATATACATACATACTTGACAAATCTCCCTTTAAGGAACATTTTTAACAGATACTAAATTAATTTGTGATTAATCGTGATTAACTATGGACAATCATGCGATTAATCACAATTAAATACTTTAATCCCATTGACAACCCTGATATATTTACTTTTACTTTTCTCTTTTTCTTATTACTAGTGCAGAGCCCATTCAAAACATGCCTGTTCAGAACGGGCTGACTGCTTGAACTGTGGTTCACAGCTTTCTTGAGAACTGCTCATACTAACAACTTCACACTCAACAACTGCGCTTCCTTCCTCAGTGATACATCTGCCATGACACTGCAGTTTATCGCAGTCAGAAACACCCATGAAATACTGGGAAAAGGGGGCAGACTTTAGTTGGGGGCCCTAGTCAACACACTGACACACATACAGCTGTTGTTGCCTGTTGGGCTGCAGTTTGTAATATTGAGATTTGAGCATATTCTTTATGTTAAATGCAGTACCTGTGAGGGTTTCTGGACAATATTTGTCATTGTTTTGTGTTGTTAATTGATTTACAATAATAAATATATACAAACATTTGCATAAAGCAGCATATTTATCCACTCCCATGTTGATAAGAATAATAAATACTTGACAAATCTCCCTTTAAGGTACATTTTGAACAGATAAAAAAAAATGTGATTAATTTGCGATTAATTGTGATTAAATATTAGTTAGTTTATTAGTTAATCATCAGTTAGTCATCATTTATTATGATGTTTAAATATGAAACATATTGAATCATGTTAGTATTGTAGTCCATTGTACCTCGAAATAGCTTATAAGATACAATAAAAAGGCAAAAGAAAAATAAAACTCACCTAAACCGTCGTCGTTACTCTTTCCAACAATCACCAAGTGTGCTTTGGTCAAACTCAGCTGTAATTTCACCGAGTTTAATGTGAAAAAAACGTTGAATCTACAGGTGTCCCCCACACTGCACACGTGTTATACCCTGAGGTCTTAATGTTCTGGCTGATCGGAATCTTTAAAAACATTCCTGAATCCGGATCATGATCCGGATCGTCATCAAAATCGGATGGACTGTTCATTGTGCAACACTCCACCCCTCCAAAACAATTTCATTCAAATCCATGACGGACTTTTGGAGTAATCCTGCTAACAGACAAACAAACAAACCAACAAACAAACCAACAAACAAACCAATGCCAGTGAAAACATAACCTCCTTCCTAGGCCTTCGGCCTTGGTGGAGGTAATAACAACTCACGTCTGCTGACTCACGGGACTGACGATACCAGTGAGTTACGTGACTGACGACTGACGTGTCAAAAAGTCTATGTTACTTTTAGTTTTACACGGGACACAAACACCGGTCTCCTGGTTGAAAGTCTTGTGTTTGTTTGACCCATCCACCTCCCGTCTTGCCCGCTCTTAGCAGACTCTCATGCTAGAAAGACCGTCGCATAACGGTTCACATTGGAGTTACCTGAAAGCCCGGTTCGTCACATACTGTTGCTAAAGGGTGCCTCCGTGCGTTGGTTTCCAATGCCGAGGGGCGCTGCCCAATCGACGGTGCTTGACGAGTTGGGAGTGAGAACGGGTTGCCAGAGCAAGACTGTGGTGGACTGTCAGCAGAGCCCTGAAGCCCCGACCCCCCTGCTGCTGCTGCACAGAGTGCTTGTTAATTCAATTCAGTCTCGCGTGTCCAAATTGCACCAAATTCAACAAAGCACTCCACGGGGTGCCCGGCAATACACCCGGTAAGTGTGAGGTCGATCGGAAGAACAAAATATGAGAAAGACAAACCCACATACCCACAGACAGAGCTTCCTCGCTTTACAGTTAGATATGAGATGATGTATGATTGTGGGCAGTGGTACAGTGGTGCAGTGATTAGCGACCCTGAACAGGATATGCGGTTACAGATAATGGATGGATGGATGATTGTTTACCCTGCCTACATGCAGTTTATTGATCTCTCCTCATTTTTCCAGCCTGTGCTCAATCAGTTCCCAATTAGGGGGAGGTTATGTAAGAGAATGGGCATCTTGGATCTGTTTTTTGTTGAGGAAATTCATATTTCTCAGTTTATTTGCAAGTTTTATTTTGGTAAAAATGTGTAAAACAATGAGCATTGAAATATCCATGTGTGACACCATTCTGTCTTTCTCTACAGCATGTGCATTGAGATGCTACCAATGTACAGGGGCAACCTGCACAGAAAAGGTAACTTGTCCGACCGTGCCTCTTGTCCCCCTTGACCGTTGTGCCACCACTGATCTGAACGGTGAGTTGTTTTTCCACGTCTCATACAAACATTTCAAATCTGTCAATCTGAGCTGAGATATCGCTGTACTAAACGCCTGGTGGCTTTTATTGTAGTTGAGACTGAGGTTTTTTTTTCTTCATGTCTTGCAGGTGTCATCACCAAGACCTGCATGAACAGTAATGCGTGTAATGGCCCCATAAAGTGCTGTAGCACAGACTTGTGCAACAGCGCCGTACCCACTGGTTCCAGTGTCCTCCTCCTGCTGGTGTCCTCAGCCATCATCACAGTCTTCCTCTGAGGCTCAGCAGCAGCTACAGCTTCACTATATCGGTCTCCTTTAATTACCCAATTTGTAACTCTGGGAGAATAAACAAAATGTTGATGTGTAAAATCTGTGAATGACTGCAGGTCAATATTTGTAATAAAAACACAATTTGATCGATCACTGAATTGTTGAATTATTTAAGTTCTGCGTTTCACATGACTGTTTACAGCAAAACGATAGCTTTGTTATGAAGCCTTAAAGCAGCAGTGGGTAGAAATGGAGCAAATATGATTAAAAAAAAAGTTATTTTTATAAAACGGTCACTATATCCTGCATGAGACAGGTAATCTGGCATCTGTAAGATTTCACAGACCGGAGGAAAACAACCAATCAGAGCCGAGCTGGAGCCTGCCGTCTCTGAGCAGCTGTCAATCACTCGCGATCAAACGGTCAAACTAGGCAGCGCCGATCAAATATGAATCAATAATCTGTTACTGTAATGCCTATTTCTCTCCTCAGATATTTTCAGAAACATCTTGTAGTGTACTGTTTAGCTGTAAAATGAGAAAGTTTGCTGCCATGTTGAGATCAAGTTGAGGAAATACCAAGCTCCGCCCACCAGCTGGAGCACAGCCAATAAGAATGCTCTCTCTCTCTGAAATGACCTGTGATTGGTCAAAGTCTCCCGTGACGGGCTAAAATATTTAAAGCCTGAAAACAGAGCCACGAGGAGGTGCAGAAGTCTAGTTTTCTCTCAGAACACTTAAATTACAATATGCTGAAAGGTTATTATGGAATTTTTGTCCAATGATGCCAAAAACATTCTGCCTACTGCAGGTTTAATTAGAAAGATGAGTGTCAAAACAGGACATGAAATATGAACTGAAAGGCAGCCCCTAGATGTAGAGCCACTAGGTATCCCAGGTCACATGTCGGTCACTAACTGATTTGCATCAGCAGGTCAAGACCTTCCCTGGCTCAGAAGCCATATAGCTCATAGCCTCCGGCTGTGCGATGTCTCCCATCTATCCTTCAAAGTTCACACACATATGCATTGCATGCAAGTGAAAACATCATCACTCACACACACTTAGAATGCAAAGCCGGCTGGTGGGCGGTGCTTACTATTTCCTTAAAGGGACTGTTTGTAACTTTTTAAGCGTATAAATGTAGCAGGTCGGCACACATGCGCGTTCGCATATGCACGCTCGCGAGTGTGACTCGCAGTGAGTCTGTAGCTTTAAATTGCGTGTTTGAGGGTTATACCATGGAGCTGACTTCCTGTTTCATTAACTTCTTTTTTAGAGGGGCAACAGAATCGCAGTGAGTCTGTAGCACTATCTACAAGATGATCAATTTGGGTGGGGCTAAAGTTAGCATACGAGCCCTCTGTTATATTGAGACATGGTATTGAATTTAATGCTGATGGAATCGCTTCCTTAAATTTAGCTACAACACTATCGGATAGACATCTAGTGTACACACTTTTGTCTAATGGTGTATAGTCTAGTAATAAGAATTCAAAAGTGATTAAATAATGGTCTGATAGAAGAGAGTTCTGTGGAAAAACAATTAAATGTTCGATTTCAACGGCGTATGACGTAACAAGGTCGAGGGTGTGGTTAAAGCGGTGAGTGGGTTTATGCACGTTCTGCAAGAAACCAATTGAATCTAATAAAGAGATAAACGCAGTACTGAGGCTATCATTATCAATGTCCACATGAATATTAAAATCACCTACAATAATGACTTTATCTGTTTTCAGGACTAGGCTTGATAGAAACTGAGAATTCAGATAGAAATTCAGAATATGGGCCTGGAGCGCGGTACACTATAACAAATAAAATTGGCTGAAGTGTTTTCCAGGTTGGGTGTCAAAGACTAAGAACAAGGCTTTCAAATGAGTTATAATTTAGTTTAGTTTTAGGGTTTATTAATAGGCTTGAGTCGAAGATGGCTGCAACTCCACCTCCTCGGCCGGTGTCTCGAGGAATGTGAGTATTAATATGACTCGGGGGAGTCGATTCGTTTAGGCTGACATATTCTTCCTGACACAGCCAGGTTTCAGTAAGACAAAATAAATCAATGTGATTATCTGATATTAAATCATTTACTAGTAGAGCTTTAGATGACAGAGATCTGATATTTAAGAGTCCACATTTAATTCTCCTGTTTTGTTGCTTTATTGCAGTGCTAGTGTTAGGTTTTATTAGATTATTATGTTTAACTCCTCTTCTGTTTACTTTTGATTTAATTCATTTAGGTGGGGCAGGCACAGTCTCAGTTAGGTTTGGGGTTAAGCTATGGGTGGGTAACTCCTCTAGTGGAAGCGCAGAGAAGTGTGTAAGACTACAGCTCTGCGTCCTGGAATGACCTCTGGTTTCTCATGGATTTGTTCCACTAACAATCTTGGTCAGATTTCTGGATAAGAGAGCCGCACCATCCAAAGTAGGATGAATGCCGTCTCTCCTGATCAGACCAGGAATTCCCCAGAAAGAGTTCCAATTGTCAATGAAGCCCACATCGTTTGCTGGACACCACCTCGACAGCCAGCTGTGGAATGACTTCATGCGGCTATACATGTCGTCACTGGTCAGGTTGGGGAGGGGGCCAGAGAAAACTACAAAGTCCGACATTGTCTTTGCGTATGCTCACACCGACTCCACATTAACTTTAGTGACCTTCGATTGACGTAATCGGGTGTCATTACTGCCGACGTGAATAACAATCTTACTGTATTTACGCTTATCCTTAGCCAGCAGTTTCAAATATGATTCAATGTCGCCCGCTCTGGCCCCCGGGATGCAATTAACTAACTATGGCATCTGGCTTCGCTAACTTCATGTTCCTCCAAATGGAGCTTCCGATAACCAGAGTTGGTTTCTCAGCGGGTGCGTCGCTGAGTGGGGAGAATCTGTTTGAAACGTGGAGTGGTTGGTGGTTCACCGTGGGCTTCAGCTTACGACTATGCGTCCTTCAGGCAGTCACCCAGCCTCCCGGATGCTCGGGGCAAGCAGAAGCTACGCTTGGCCGGTCCGCACCGACTAGGGGCTGGCTAACTACAGAAGAAGCTAGAGATAAAGTGCGGAACCGGGCTTCTAACTCGCTAACCCTCGCCTCCAATGCACCACGTGCACTACACTTAATACATGTACCATTATCGCTAAAGGAGGCAGAGGAATAACTAAACATGAGACACACAGAGCAGGAGAGAGCAGGAGAGGGAGGAGAGAGCAGGAGAACAGGAGAGAACAGGAGAGGGAGGAGAGAGCAGGAGAGCAGGAGAGAACAGGAGAGCAGGAGAGAACAGGAGAAGGAGGAGAGAACAGGAGAGCAGGAGAACAGGAGAGAGCAGGAGAACAGGAGAGCAGGAGAGAACAGGAGAGAACAGGAGAGAACAGGAGAGGGAGGAGAGAACAGGAGAGGGAGGAGAGAGCAGGAGAACAGGAGAACAAGAGGGAGGAGAGAACAGGAGAGAACAGGAGAACAGGAGAGCAGGAGAGGGAGGAGAGAACAGGAGAGCAGGAGAACAGGAGAGAGCAGGAGAGGGAGGAGAGAACAGGAGAGCAGGAGAAGGAGGAGAGAACAGGAGAGCAGGAGAGAACAGGAGAGCAGGAGAGAACAGGAGAAGGAGGAGAGAACAGGAGAGCAGGAGAACAGGAGAGAGCAGGAGAACAGGAGAGCAGGAGAGAACAGGAGAGAACAGGAGAGAACAGGAGAGGGAGGAGAGAGCAGGAGAACAGGAGAACAGAAGAGGGAGGAGAGAACAGGAGAGAACAGGAGAACAGGAGAGCAGGAGAGGGAGGAGAGAACAGGAGAGCAGGAGAACAGGAGAGAGCAGGAGAGGGAGGAGAGAACAGGAGAGCAGGAGAGCAGGAGAGAGCAGGAGAAGGAGAGAACAGGAGAGCAGGAGAACAGGAGAGCAGGAGAGGGAGGAGAGAACAGGAGAGAGCAGGAGAAGGAGGAGAGAACAGGAGAGCAGGAGAGGGAGGAGAGAACAGGAGAGAACAGGAGAGCAGGAGAGGGAGGAGAGCAGGAGAGGGAGGAGAGCAGGAGAGAGCAGGAGAGCAGGAGAGAACAGGAGAACAGGAGAGAACAGGAGAACAGGAGAGAACAGGAGAACAGGAGAGAGCAGGAGAGAGCAGGAGAGGGAGGAGAGAACAGGAGAGCAGGAGAGGGAGGAGAGCAGGAGAGGGAGGAGAGCAGGAGAGAGCAGGAGAGCAGGAGAGAACAGGAGAACAGGAGAGAACAGGAGAACAGGAGAGAACAGGAGAACAGGAGAGAGCAGGAGAGAGCAGGAGAGGGAGGAGAGAACAGGAGAACAGGAGAGCAGGAGAGCAGGAGAAGGAGGAGAGAACAGGAGAGCAGGAGAGAGCAGGAGAACAGGAGAGAGCAGGAGAGCAGGAGAGAGCAGGAGAGGGAGAGAACAGGAGAACAGGAGAGAGCAGGAGAGGGAGAAGCCATCGCTAACTGCTAAGCTACTGCTAAGCTACAGTACGATAGCCCAGCCAGCGTTAGCCGAGCTGAATATGTGCGGTTAAGTCTCTAAAAAGGAGCGAGTTATGAGTGCTTAAGCAGAACTAGTGTAGGTATAAATGTAGCGGGTAATTAGCCGCTGTAGTGAAGAGTATATAACTATATTGTCCTGGATGTGCTAGAGCAGCTACAGAACACAGCAGCACACAGAAAGACAGGCAATACGCTAACCGCAAGCACGTCAGCACGTCACCAGCTAAACAGCACACTACAAGATGTTTCTGAAAACATTTGAGGAGAGAAATAGGCATTAGAGTAACAGATTATTGATTCATATTTGATCAGCGCTGCCTAGTTTGACCGTTTGAGCGGAGTTCGCGAGTGATTGACAGCTGCTCAGAGACGGCAAGGCTCCAGCTCGGCTCTGATTGGTTGTTTTCCTCCGGTCTGTGAAATCTTGCAGATGCCGTTAGGAGCACCGGAGGACACAGAGGAACATGATTTTTTTTCATTTTTGTCAGGATATAGTGACAGTTTTATAAAAAGAACTGTTTTTAATCATATTTGCTTCATTTCTACCCGCTGCAGCTTCAAGACATTCCTGGATCTCCTGTTGCTTTTTCAGTTTCCACCTAATTGCTCACATGAACCATCATGAACAAATCAATAAATGACATGGTTAGTTGTTGATACATCTATCACCACAAAGTGCTGAAGTGTAAAACACAACAAAGTTATCAAAATGTCTCACTTCAGACACAAATAAAATGCAGAACATGTTTAGTGTGCTCTGTGTCAGATATCGATGGATGAATCTGTCAGATAACTTGTTTCTTTATGCACAAAATATTCTTTCATTTTTTGTTAAAGACAAAATTAGGCTACACTTTCTGTTAGAGGTCAATTTTTCAGAATAGGAAATGAGGAAATGTAGCGTGTATATGGCAGCCTGATAATAAAACAGTCTTTATCGGTGAATAAACTGAAGAAAGGCTGCTGGTTTACCAGCTAAAAGTACAAAGTTGGTAAAATCTTTTAGTTTAGTTTGTTCACAGGAGATTAAAAAAAATCAGGTGATTTTCATGTTTTTAATTGATTGTAAAGATTACATAGTTATGTTTAGAGTAACTAAACATGTGGATGTCAAGTTTTTCCACACAAAAACAAACATATATAGCCGACTGTATGTATAGAGAAAGTGAAACGAGCACCTCGAACATCATTCACTTTAACATTTCAAACTCACCAGATGCTCACAAGATGACACCAAAGTGAGGTATGTTCACATCCTGTTTACAAGTAAGTAAGTACATTTACTCATGCACTGTAATTAAATACAATTTTGATGTATTTTTATTTTACTTGAGTATTTCCATTTCATACTTGATACTACTTCTCCACTGAGATACTTGTATACATTTATCTGACAGCTGGTGTTACTAGATACTCTAAAGAACAGTATAAAGTAGTTATAATGTGCTTGACCTCCACCAGCTGTGACATCTAAATGCTGTTTACGTGCTAAAGCATCAGTTATATTCTAATAAATAATATTATATATATACTTATAATAACATTCAAATTCGAAATTAATCCCACCAAGGAGCAATTAGTCACGAGCAGAAGTACACAGAGAAACACAGGCCAACAAACACACCAGGGAGCTAAAACGTGGAATAAAATCTATAAATAAATATGTATATAATGCTAAAAAAGAAACCTATGGAGCTCATTTTGAATGATAACTACAACCAGGTAAAAACATGACGACGCTCTGATGGCAACAGAGATAATTCACTTCCTCATAGAGCTCTCTGAAAGGGGATCATTCTGCACCAAAAGTACTGTTAATTTAATACTTTAAGTGCATTTTGCTGATAATACTTTTTTTACTTTTACTTGAGTGAAATCTTGAATGTAAGACCATGCACCACTGCTTCCTGACTGATTTAGAGAAACTGAACTAGATGAACTAAAATAACTTCACTTGTGTTTTATAGTTTGTTCACAGGCTGCAAAATAAATGTGAAATGTCAGTTGTGTCGCTGCATCAGTCAGTGGAATACTTTGAAGTGAACTATACTGCAATATTTACCTGATTTGTATCAGCCAAAAGAGATTTGATCTGCTAGTAAAGATGATTTTATATCACTTGTAGTTCTTCTATCTACTTGTAAAGCTTTTTCTCTGAGACAAGGTGCTCACTTCCTGATGAAACTGTCACAAGAGACTGAGGGGTTGGACCAGACTATAAAAGAAAGGTTTGGTCAGAGTCGACATCTTCTCTGTCCAGTTCTCCTCACATACAAGTGTCATTTTCCACCGTTCACGATGCAGTTTTATGGAGCTCTGATCCTGCTTATGACTCTGTCTGCAGGTAAGAACCGCTTATCATGAGCTATTCATGTGACTTGGCTTATAATATAATAATGAAAATGATGGAAATATTTTTATTAACAGAGCAGTTCAGATCTTTCAAACAGAGAGGATTACACAACATCTGGATGTGTTGCGTAATCCTTCCTGTTTTGTTTTTTGTTTTTTTGTTGAGGAAATTCCTATTGCGCAGTTTATTTGCAAGTTTTTTGGGGGGTAAAAATGTGTAAAACAATGAGCATTGAAATATCCATGTGTGACACCATTCTGTCTTTCTCTACAGCATGTGCATTGAAATGCTACCAATGTACAGGGGCAACCTGCACAGAAAAGGTAACTTGTCTGACCGTGACTCTTGCACCCCTTGACCGTTGTGCCTCCTCTGAGGATGACGGTGAGTTGTTCTTCCACGTCTCATATAAACATTTAAAATCTGTCAATCTGAGTTGAGATATCGCTGTACTAAACGTCTGGTGGCTTTATTGTAGTTGAGACTGAGGGTTTTTTTCTTCATGTCTTGCAGGTGTCATCACCAAGTCCTGCATGAGCAGTAATTTGTGTGTTGGCCCCATAAAGTGCTGTAGCACAGACTTGTGCAACAGCGCCGTACCCACTGGTTCCAGTGTCCTCCTCCTGCTGGTGTCCTCAGCCATCATCACAGTCTTCCTCTGAGGCTCAGCAGCAGCTACAGCTTCACTATATCAGTCTCCTTTATTACCCAATTTGTAACTGTGGGAGAATAAACAAAATGTTGATGTGTAAAATCTGTGAATGACTGCAGGTCAATATTTGTAATAAAAAAACACAATTTGATCGATCACTGAATTGTTGACTTCTTTAAGTTCTGCTTTTCACATGACTGTTTACAGCAAAACAATAGCTTTGTTATGAAGCCTTAATTAGTGACAAAACAGGACATAAAACGTGATGAGCAAATCAATAAATGACATGGTTAGTTGTTGATCCTGAGGATTAATGAAGGAGATCAGCAGACCTTAAGATTTCCTGCTTTGATACAAGTTGTTATTTTTTACACGTATGTGTTAAAGTGTAAAACATTCAAAGGTGTGCTCAAATGTGTGTCAAATAACTTGTTTCTTTATGCACAAAATATTCTTTTATCTTTTTTTTTTTAAAGACAAAATTAGGCTACACTTTATTTTAGAGGTGGAATAAAACAGAATAAGAAATGAGGAAATGTCGCGTGTCCTGTATATGGCAGCCGGATTATAAAACAGTCTTTATAGATGAATAAACTGAAGACAATCTACAAGCTGCTGGTTTACAAGCTAAAAGTACAGAGTTCAACATTTTTATTTTTATTTAATTTGTTCACGGGAGCTTAAACAAAGATGAAAGAAATCAGTGTAAAATAGAGCATATTGATGTGGTCATGTGAAAACTTCTGACTTTAGTTTTGGTGATATTCATATTGTCAATTAACTGTAAAGGATTACATCGTTATGTTTAGAGTAACTAAACATGTGGATGTCATTTATTATTTCAGGCTCTGTTGCATCACAGTGGAAACTTCCACATAGATTTCACCAAAAATTTCCCACAGTTAAATATTAGCCAATTAATTTATTCAGTGTTTTGACTGAATCCCTTTAAATGTATCAGACACTTCTCCCTCACAGCAATTAATCTAGTTTCTCTACATGTCAGCATCAAAAACATATGAGTGATATTATTCCAAACTGTATTGCTTTAGAAATGTTGATCTTATTTACCAGTTAAAGCCTCTGAGTGTTGAACATTTATGACGTCGGCACCATCTGGTGGTCAAGAAGAGACAAGAACGCAAGAAAGTGACACAAAGAGTCATCTAAATGCCGGGAGACGGGAGATTAAAAAAAAAGATGCATTCATTGAAAATTAGGTGATGTTCATGTTTTTAATTCATTGTAAAGATTACATAGTTATGTTTAGAGTAACTAAACATGCGGATGTCAAGTTTTTCCACATAAAAACAAACATATTGTGATGTGAATGGGCTGATGAACTGAATGGACAACAGGTGTGCCTGATTGCAGGTGCGAGAGACTCTGATTGAATGGACAACAGGTGTGCCTGATTGCAGGTGCGAGAGACTCTGATTGAATGGACAACAGGTGTGCCTGATTGCAGGTGCGAGAGACTCTGATTGAATGGACAACAGGTGTGCCTGATTGCAGGTGCGAGAGACGCTGATTGTGAGAGACAAAAGGCAGTCGAGACAGGGGAGTCGAGGTTGGAGCATCTGTTAACGGCGGCTTGGCACTCTGCAGGCGGGAGGGATCGTTCGTAGCTGTTAGAGCTGCCGGGGAGGAAGACAGCCAGATAGGGGGTAAGTGGTTCCAGTGTGAGGAGGGGAGGTTTGTTGCCTCCTGTAGGTAGTCAGAGCCGGGCCATAGAGAGTGCAATAGCCGCCAGCGCTCCCTGTGCTGACCCACTGAAGCAGCACCGACGCCCAGCAGCCACCCTCGCTTGTGCGGGCTCACCACAGCGACGACAACGCCGGCCGTGTTCCGTCCACGTCCACGCCGTTCAACGCAGCCGCTCCCCGGGGAGTAGGACGGCGTCCCAAGCGCAGACCCCGGGGCAGGGCCTCGCCAACCGGGCGAGCTAAGTACATTTATTTAGATAGTTATTGTGTTCTATGTTTAGACGTGTTTTAATAGTGGGGAGGGATAGCAGCTGGGGAGATCAGTCACGATCCTGAATCTGGAGCTCTTACCTTAAAGTGGTGACTTGTGTATTGCAGTGTGGGTTGACCAGTGTTAAATTGCAGTGCCTCCAGTAGAGGGAGATATCGTGCCGTGTCCGAGGGGTGTGCCTTAAGCTTGTTGTCTAGCCCTGTGTTAACTGTGATTTCACATCTGTAAGAGCTTTGGATGCTCAGTGGACTTGCAGGTCCCTCCGCGTATCTCTCCTCCCTTTTTATGAATTATTAGGTTTTGATAATAAAGACTGACTATATTTGGTATACATCTGTATTCTGTTGTTATTTGAAGGTTCTGACTTAGTGGCAGTGTTTTTCCTTCCACATGCAAACGAAACCCATATTTATTACAATATATAGCCGACTCTATGTATAGAGAAAGTGAAACGAGCACATCGAACATCATTCACTTTAACATTTCAAACTCACCAGATGCTCACAAGATGACACCAAAGTGAGGTATGTTCACATCCTGTTTACAAGTAAGTCAGCTGGTTCAGTCCCAAATGATGGCCTATAAAAAGGTGTCTCATTACCAAGGTCTCACACAAGAAACATCTCATGATGGGTAAAAGCAAAGAGCTCTTTCAAGACCTTCGCAACCTTATTGTTGCAAAACATAGATGGCATTTGTTACAGACGCATTTCTTAACTTCTGAATGTTGCAGTGAGCACTGTTGGGGCTATAATTCGGTATGGAAAGAACATCATTTCACCATAATCTGGCCACGACCAGGTGCTCCTCGCAAGATTTCTGACAGAGGAGTGAAAAGAATTATCAGAAGAGTTGTCCAAGAGCCGAGGACCACTTGTGGAGAGCTTCAGAAAGACCTGGAATTAGCAGGTACAATTGTTTCAAAGAAATCAATAAGTAATGCACTCAACCTCCATGGCCTGTATGCACGCTCACAGTGAAGTTTGGAGGTGGGAACATCATGGTGTGGGGCTGCTTTTCAGCATACCGTACTGGCAAAATTAAAAAAAGCAGCCCCACACCTTGATGTTCCCACCTCCAAACTTCACTGTTGATATGGTGTTTTTAGTGTGATGTGCAGTGCCATTTGTCCTCCAAACATGGTGTGTATTATGGCATCCAAAGAGTTCAATTTTGCTCTCATCTGACCAGACTATATTCTCCCAGTATTTCAAAGGCTTGTCCAAATGTTGTGCAGCAAACTTTAAACGAGCTTCAACATGCTTTTTCTTCAGCAATAGAGTCTTGCGTGGTGAGCGTGCATACAGGCCATGGCGGTTGAGTGCATTACTTATTGATTTCTTTGAAACAATTGTACCTGCTAATTCCAGGGGTACGTCCCAAAGCTCTTAATTTTCGTTTCCTCGATCCTCGCTTGAACCGGAAGTTGTTCTGTTGCGCCATTTTGAAGACCGTCCCAAAGCCCTTATTTGTGCATCGAGGAGCGAGGAGCGAGGAGCGAGGATCGAGGAGGCTTGCCGGAGGAGCTATGAGCGAGGATACACCAGTGTATCCTGCACGGAAGTCTTTTACCGACCGACACGCTCCCTTATTGGATATCAGTTACTGATTGGACGCTGCTGCCGACCGGACTGATCTGATAACTTTACCTCTCAACATCACTGGAGTTTCATACCGGAGTGAAAACAGATCACAGATTAAACGTTTTATAGTTTAGTTGTCTTCTGATTCACCATCTAGTTATAATCTGTGTTAACTGAAGGTCTGAACAGCAGCAGAAGGACCTGCAGTATCTCTGCTTCATACACCATCAGGTAAGCAGCCTGACACTGAGAGGGGTTTATAAAACCTGACAAACTGACTTAAAATAACTTTCTGCATTTTTTAGAATGAGTTTTCTTTTCATGATCTGTTATTTCCCCGTTAACTTTTATTAATGAAACTATTAAAGTCAGAGAGAGAAGGAGTCTGTCTGTCAGCAACAAACACCTTTTACATCATTTATCCTCATTTCCATTCAGTCACATGTGGCTGATAATTCCTGAACGTCGGGTTTGATATGAGTTACATCATTTACATTTTCCCTGAAACATTCAGCCTAGTTAATGTGTTCAAAAGACACCATAGTCTTATTCTGGGTTATTAAATAATGAACTCACAATCAGAATATCAATAACTACAGACACTAATAATGAATAAATAATATAAAGATATTGTGCCAGTAGAAATGGAGAAAACACTACTGCTCTGCCACTGATAATAACTGAGTCTGTATTAGTATTAGTACAGTTCAGACACAAACAGCTGTTAAAGCCGACTGACAGCTGATCCAGCTGTGATCAGCTGCTGCTGTCATCAGAAACGAACGTCGCTTCACGTGACGCTTCAGAGGAAACGACCGTCTCATGTCGCTTAAATCGCATTTCCTCGTTTCCTCTCTCCTCGCATGGTTTCCTTGCGTCTCTCCATGCTTCCCTGGTGGGAGGGACTAAGACGCAAGGATGAGACGCAAGTGAGGGAAACAGGGATGCAATTAAGAGCTTTGGCATGCACCCACGGTCTGTGTGTCTGTGATGTCATGGACGCCGCCGCTTGACCTGCATTTCTTTGCAAAGTGTCCTTTTTTATGACACTTCCTACACTCGGCATCCTGAGCAGGGCAGTCTTTCCAGAAATGTTTTTTCATTTGTCCACACCTGCTGCATCCTGATGACGGTGTGTCAGTTTTTCCTTTCGCCGTCCTTGGTACTTTTTGTGTACAGCCTCAACATGTCCCGTCGTCTGCTCTGTCCCACGCAGCACAGGCTGTTGCTTTTTCAACGCTGCACTCTGCCTCACTCTCGTCATGGCCTTTCCCAATGTCAAATCAGCGTCTAGCTGTAAGCTTTCCGACAGCTTAGCACAGGGGTGCACACACTTTTTCAGCATGCGAGCTACTTGACCAAGTCAAAATGATCTACCTACTATAAAAATGCAAAACATATATTTATTTATAAATATATCGAGTATTCTTTATATGTACAATATATGTTGGTGTACCTTGCATAACTGCATGAACCCATATTGTACAATATAACTCTGTACATTTTTTGTCATTACCTTACTCTGATGACTTGCACTGAATGGAATCAGCCAGGGATGCATAGTCCGGACAGTAGCTGCTGATAGCCAGCCTCAAGCACACTTCCAAATGGTCATCAGTCAAGGTGGAACGGTATTTGGACTTAATAATCTTCATGTGGGAAAAGGCTGACTCGCATAAATAAGTGGAGCTGAATAATGCAGGCAAGGAGGTAGCACTTCCTCATGTTGAGGTACTTTTCCTCTGTGAGTAAGTTCCAGAACTGTCCATGAGCCCTGGACTTAAGCTGAATGTCAGCTAGTAGTGTCAAAATCTCATCCTCCACTCCAGATGAGTTCAGGTGAAACAGTGTTGCAATTTGTTGGCTGACGTTTATTAAAAAAAAAAAAAAAAAAAATTTTTTTTTTTTTAATGCCATGCGATCTACCCACACTACCTTTGCGATCGACCGGTAGATCGCGATCGACGTATTGGGCACCCCTGGCTTAGCATCTCTTATGCCGACAACAATTCGGTCCCTGACTAACTGGTCTCTCAGAGCTCTGAACTCACAGTGTTCCGCCAGTGTATGTACCGCCGTTATGAAAGCCTCCACGCTCTCACCCGGCTCTTGACTCCTCCGGTTGAAGCGTGCTCTTTCAAAGATGGCGTTCCGCTTGCTCACGCAATGCGCCGTAAAAGCCCGCGTAACAGCATCGTATGACTTTTTCTGCTCCTCTGTGAGCGGCAGCACGTTTAAGATATCTTCTGCGTCGTCTCCAGCAGCATACATGAAAGCATTCACTTGGAATTCCTGTGATTTTTTGTCCAATACAGTTGCTATTCTGTGGCGTTCATAGCGCTTCATCCATCTCGAACATTCGTTAGCATTGGTAAAGTCAAACTTACCTTTCGGCGGTAACTGCTGCACCGTGGCGCTTCCGTCCCCTCTCGGTGGCAACACCGCACCTCCGTCCATTCTCTGTCGGTCTTCTTCTCTGCTTTTCCGTGTTTCTTCTGACACCATGTTACGTTACTGTGTGTGAGAGTGCAGATTAAGTAGACAGCGAGTCGGCTCAACGGTGTAGTAACGTAGTCCGTTTATTATCATGACCCGGAAGTGTTCACACATAGAAGGTCCGTGTAACATCCTCTAATGTAACCTCACTATAGTTCCACTTAACAGAACAGTCTTGGCTTTCCATGCCTTTTTGCACCTCCCTTTCTTCATGTGTTCAATACTTTTTCCCTGTGTCATTTCACATTATTACACATAACTTAATTTCTGAACTTATTTGTTTTGGTTTCTTTGTATGTATAGATTATTTGGGTTGTTACCAACATCTGGCGAAAATGTCATGTCAATAGCACCTTTGGAAATATATTTACTGAGAAAAATGGTGACGTGTTCAATACTTATTTTACTCCACGTGTTCAATACTTATTTTACCCGCTGTATATACTGTATACTTATAATAACATTCAAATTCGAAATTAATCCCACCAAGGAGCAATTAGTCACGAGCAGAAGTACACAGGTGAATCAGAAGACTACTAAACAATAAAACGTTTAATCTGTGATCTGTCTTCACTCCGGTATAAAACTCCAGTGATGTTGATGTATCAGATCAAACCGATCAGCAGCAGCGTCGAGGATCGAGGAGGCTTGCCGGAGGAGCTATGAGCGAGGATACACCAGTGTCTCCTCCACGGAAGTCTTTTACCGACCGACACGCCCCCTTATTGGATATCAGTTACTGATTGGACGCTGCTGCTGATAGACACGCCCCCTTATTGGATATCAGTTACTGATTGGACGCTGCTGCTGATAGACACGCCCCCTTATTGGATATCAGTTACTGATTGGACGCTGCTGCTGATAGACACGCCCCCTTATTGGATATCAGTTACTGATTGGACGCTGCTGCTGATAGACACGCCCCCTTATTGGATATCAGTCACTGATTGGACGCTGCTGCTGATAGACACGCCCCCTTATTGGATATCAGTCACTGATTGGACGCTGCTGCTGATAGACACGCCCCCTTATTGGATATCAGTTACTGATTGGACGCTGCTGCTGATAGACACGCCCCCTTATTGGATATCAGTTACTGATTGGACGCTGCTGCTGATAGACACGCCCCCTTATTGGATATCAGTTACTGATTGGACGCTGCTGCTGATAGACACGCCCCCTTATTGGATATCAGTCACTGATTGGACGCTGCTGCCGATCAGACTGATCTGATAACTTTACCTCTCAACATCACTGGAGTTTCATACCGGAGTGAAAACAGATCACAGATTAAAAATGTTATAGTTTAGTTGTCTTCTGAGTCACCATCTAGTTATAATCTGTGTTAACTGAAGGTGTGAGCAGCAGCAGAAGGACCTGCAGTATCTCTGCTTCATACACCATCAGTGAAGCAGCCTGACACTGAGAGGGGTTTATAAAACCTGACAAATGGATTAAAAATAACTTCCTGCATTTATTAGAATGTTTTTCTTTTCATGATCTGTTATTTCCCCGTTAACTTTTATTAATGAAACTATTAAAGTCAGAGAGAGAAGGAGTCTGTCTGTCAGCAACAAACACCTTTTACATCATTTATCCTCATTTCCATTCAGTCACATGTGGCTGATAATTCCTGAACGTCGGGTTTGATATGAGTTACATCATTTACATTTTCCCTGAAACATTCAGCCTAGTTAATGTGTTCAAAAGACACCATAGTCTTATTCTGGGTTATTAAATAATGAACTCAATTTCAGAATATCAATAAATACTGACACTAATAATGAATAACTAATATAAAGATATTGTGCCAGTAGAAATGGAGAAAACACTGCTGCTCTGCCACTGATAATAACTGAGTCTGTATTAGTATTAGTACAGTTCAGACACAAACAGCTGTTAAAGCCGACTGACAGCTGATCCAGCTGTGATCAGCTGCTGCTGTCATCAGAAACGAACGTCGCTTCACGTGACGCTTCAGAGGAAACGACCGTCTCATGTCGCTTAAATCGCATTTCCTCGTTTCCTCTCTCCTCGCATGGTTTCCTTGCGTCTCTCCATGCTTCCCTGGTGGGAGGGACTAAGACGCAAGGAAAAGACGCAAGTGAGGGAAACGGGGATGCAATTAAGAGCTTTGGCATGCACCGGAGGAGGCGAAAAAACGACAAATGAGATGCACCTAAAGAGTCATCTAAATGCTGGGAGACGGGAGATTAAAAAAAAAGATGCATTCATTGAAAATTAGGTGATGTTCATGTTTTTAATTCATTGTAAAGATTACATAGTTATGTTTAGAGTAACTAAACATGTGGATGTCAAGTTTTTCCACACAAAAACAAACATATATAGCCGACTGTATGTATAGAGAAAGTGAAACGAGCACCTCGAACATCATTCACTTTAACATTTCAAACTCACCAGATGCTCACAAGATGACACCAAAGTGAGGTATGTTCACATCCTGTTTACAAGTAAGTAAGTACATTTACTCATGCACTGTAGTTAAATACAATTTTGATGTACTTTTATTTTACTTGAGTATTTCCATTTCATACTTGATACTTCTTCTCCACTGAGATACTTGTATACATTTATCTGACAGCTGGTGTTACTAGATACTCTAAAGAACAGTATAAAGTAGTTATAATGTGCTTGACCTCCACCAGCTGTGACATCTAAATGCTGTTTACGTGCTAAGCATCAGTTATATTCCAATAAATAATATTATACTGTATATACAGCGGGTAAAATAAGTATTGAACACGTCACCATTTTTCTCAGTAGATATATTTCCAAAGGTGCTATTGACATGAAATCTTCACCAGATGTTGGTAACAACCCAAATAATCTATACATACAGGAAACCAAAACAAATAAGTTCAGAAATTAAGTTATGTGTAATAATGTGAAATGACACAGGGAAAAAGTATTGAACACATGAAGAAAGGGAGGTGCAAAAAGACATGGAAAGCCAAGACAACAGCTGAAATCTATCAGTAATTAGAAAGCAATCCGGCCCCTTGTCAGTGCAAATTAATATCAGCTGGTTCAGTCCCAACTGATGGCCTATAAAAAGGTTTCTCATTACCAAGGTGTCACACAAGAAACATCTCATGATGGGTAAAAGCAAAGAGCTCTCTCAAGACCTTCGCAACCTTATTGTTGCAAAACATACTGATGGCATTGTTACAGACGCATTTCTTAACTTCTGAATGTTGCAGTGAGCACTGTTGGGGCCATAATCTGCTATGGAAAGAACATCATTTCACCATAATCTGGCCACGACCAGGTGCTCTTGCAAGATTTCTGACAGAAGAGTGAAAAGAATTATCAGAAGAGTTGTCCAAGAGCCAAGGACCACTTGTGGAGAGCTTCAGAAAGACCTGGAAGTAGCAGGTACAATTGTTTCAAAGAAATCAATAAGTAATGCACTCAACCGCCATGGCCTGTATGCACGCTCACCACGCAAGACTCCATTGCTGAAGAAAAAGCATGTTGAAGCTCGTTTAAAGTTTGCTGCACAACATTTGGACAAGCCTTTGAAATACTGGGAGAATATAGTCTGGTCAGATGAGAGCAAAATTGAACTCTTTGGATGCCATAATACACACCATGTTTGGAGGACAAATGGCACTGCACATCACCCTAAAAACACCATATCAACAGTGAAGTTTGGAGGTGGGAACATCAAGGTGTGGGGCTGCTTTTTTTAATTTTGCCAGTACGGTATGCTGAAAAGGAGCCCCACACCATGATGTTCCCACCTCCAAACTTCACTGTGAGCGTGCATACAGGCCATGGCGGTTGAGTGCATTACTTATTGATTTCTTTGAAACAATTGTACCTGCTAATTCCAGGTCTTTCTGAAGCTCTCCACAAGTGGTCCTTGGCTCTTGGACAACTCTTCTGATAATTCTTTTCACTCCTCTGTCAGAAATCTTGCAAGAGCACCTGGTCGTGGCCAGTTTATGGTGAAATGATGTTCCTTCCATACCGGATTATGGCCCCAACAGTGCTCACTGCAACATTCAGAAGTTAAGAAATGTGTCTGTAACAAATGCCATCAGTATGTTTTGCAACAATAAGGTTGCGAAGGTCTTGAGAGCTCTTTGCTTTTACCCATCATGAGATGTTTCTTGTGTGACACCTTGGTAATGAGAAACCTTTTTATAGGCCATCAGTTGGGACTGAACCAGCTGATATTAATTTGCACTGACAAGAGGCCGGATTGCTTTCTAATTACTGATAGATTTCAGCTGTTGTCTTGGCTTTCCATGCCTTTTTGCACCTCCCTTTCTTCATGTGTTCAATACTTTTTCCCTGTGCCATTTCACATTATTACACATAACTTAATTTCTGAACTTATTTGTTTTGGTTTCTTTGAATGTATAGATTATTTGGGTTGTTACCAACATCTGGTGAAAATTTCATGTCAATGGCACCTTTGGAAATATATTTACTGAGAAAAATGGTGATGTGTTCAATACTTATTTTACTCCACGTGTTCAATACTTATTTTACCTGCTGTATATACTGTATACTTATAATAACATTCAAATTCGAAATGAATCCCACCAAGGAGCAATTAGTCACGAGCAGAAGTACACAGAGAAACACAGGCCAACAAACACACAAGGCGCTAAAATGTGGAATAAAATCTATAAATAATATGTATATATAATGCAAAAAAGAAACCTATGGAGCTCATTTTGAATGATAACTACAACCAGGTAAAAACATGACGACGCTCTGATGGCAACAGAGATAATTCACTTCCTCATAGAGCTCTCTGAAAGGGGATCATTCTGCACAAAAAGTACTGTTAATTTAATACTTTAAGTGCATTTTGCTGATAATACTTTTTTTACTTTTACTTGAGTGAAATCTTGAATGTAAGACCATGCACCACTGCTTCCTGACTGATTTAGAGAAACTGAACTAGATGAACTAAAATAACTTCACTTATGTTTTATAGTTTGTTCACAGGCTGCAAAATAAATGTGAAATGTCAGTTGTGTCGCTGCATCAATCAGTGGAATACTTTGAAGTGAACTATACTGCAATATTTACCTGATTTGTTTCAGCCAAAAGAGATTTGATGTGCTAGTAAAGATGATTGTGGGAATGCTGATTCAGCATTCCCAGTACTGTTCTTCTAAGGTTTATTCAACTTCTTCAACTTCAACTATTTCTTCCGTACGTTTTTTGGCCTTTAACTAGTCCTGCATACTTTCAGCTACAGAAACCGTTCAACCATCAAAATATTCAGCTCTTTAAGGACATTAGTGCTATGATTTGGCTTGTTTCAACTATTTATACTTTTTAAAATATTAAGCTTTTTCCAAATTGTTTTTACAATGTAACTCAATGGAGAAAATCTTCAAATCCTCTTAAACCTACTCCACTTTGAAATGCTACTGCTTCTGCATACTTTCAGCTACAGACTTCATTTAAAATTTAAACGGGTGACAAGTCTTTGAACTATTAAGCTATGATTCAGCTTTTTGATAACTTTTACAGTTTTTCATTTATCAAAGTTTACGTTTTATGAAATTTTCAGACTGTTTCAGATTTTATAATGGGTGTGTATTGCGTGGATCGTTAAGGGCTAGAGCACGTGACATCATCGCTAGAGTGGAGCACAGCTTAAAAATATTTTGAAAATGATCCGAACAAATTGCTCCCTAGCCCACAACTTCCTCTCCTCATACACAATTAATACGTAAAAACGTAGGTATTTTAGTGCCGATCGCAGTCATGTAGCTGTGGAATCAGTCGGACTTACACATTTGTCTCTAGGGTCCCAAACGTGAGATTAAGTCCAACAAGCCGCTCCATAGAGAGCAATGTTAAATCAAATGGGAAATGTCTGACAGAAAGTTGACAATGGCACTTTTCTAACCTGCTCCCATGATCCCATTTTTGACTCCACACACAAAAAAAACAACATCAATGCGTTCGGCAGAGTCTTTTCTCTCTGATGATTACATTATTTTGCCGATCGGACTCACGGTTTTTGTCTGAGAGACACTTTTATGACATGTATGTCTCTGGTTAACTCCTATTATAAACTGTCTCATTGAGGGTGCTTAGCAGTGTGGCCATCAGCTGATTCACATTAGCCAATCAGAGCAGGCTGACTAACACACACACACACACACACACACACACACACAGAAGGTAACTGTATCTTAACAGGGAACTCAGGACAAGTTTTTTTTTCAAAATAAAATCTCTATAGAGTAACTATCTACTATATTTTGTTTAACGGCTTACAGTTTTAAAAGTTCTAGCTGCTACTACTACTACAACTATTACTAATAATACTACTGTTGCTGGTGCGGCTACTACTACTACTACTAGTACTACTACTACTACTACTACTACTACTACTTCTGTTCCTACTGATTCTACTACTACTACAGCTGCTGCTGCTGCTGCAGCTACTATTACTACTACTGCTTTTGCTACTACTACTACCACTACTACTATTACTACTACTGTTACTACTGCTACTACTACTACCAGTGATGTTACTGCTACCACTAATGCTACTATTACTACTGCTCCTGCTGCTGTTCCTACTGCCTCAACTACTACTACTATTACTAGTACTACTATTACTACTACTACTACTACTGCTCCTTCTGCTACTACTGCTACTATTGCTACAACTACTACTGCTACTTTCCACCCAAATACCACTTTCTGTGTTACAACTTAAAGATTTTAAAGGTTCATTCAGTGAAAATACTATTTCTGTCCAAGCACTTATAAAAGTTTTAAAGGTTTATTTCACCCAAATACTACTCTCTCTCTCTCTCTCTCTCTCTCTCTCTCTCTCTCTCTCTCTCTCTCTCTCTCTCTCTCTCTCTCTCTGTCTGTCTGTCTCTCTTAGTGTTTAGCAATGCAGTTCATCTGTCTGATATACATACAAAGCATTTCTTCTTTCCGCCTATTCAGGAAAATTCAAATTTACCACTTTTGACAGTATTACAGTTTAACTTCCAGCTTTTCTAGCAATGTATTTCAACTCTTAGCTTCTTTAGCTAATGCAGTTCAGCTTCCAACTCCGCCAGTTGTACATTTCATCTTCTAGGGTTTTCAGCAGTGCACTGCAATGCATTTGAGCTTTAACATTTTTAGGCAAGTCATTTCACATTTCTGCATTTTCAGCAATGCTTTGCAATAAATTTCAGCTGCCAGCATTCCCACGCATTTTCAGCAGGAAATGCATTTTCTAGTTTTATATCACTTTCAGTTCTTCTATCTACTTGTAAAGCTGTGTCTCTGGGATAAGATGCTCACTTCCTGATGAAACTGTCACAAGAGACTGAGGGGTTGGACCAGACTATAAAAGAAAGGTTTGGTCAGTCGACATCTTCTCTCTCCAGTTCTCCTCTCACACAGGTGTCATTTTCCATCTGTTCACGATGCAGTTTTATGGAGCTCTGATCCTGCTTATGACTCTGTCTGCAGGTAAGAACAGCTTATGATGAGCTATTCATGTGACTTGGCTTATAATATAATAATGAAAATGATGGAAATATTTTTATTAACATATCAGGTCAGATTTTTCATCTGCAACACATCCAGATGTTGTGTAATCCTTTCTGGGGTTTTTGTGGGGGGGATTTTGTTGAGGAAATTTATATTTCGCAGTTTATTTGCACGTTTTTTTTTCGGTAAAAATGTGTAAAACAATGAGCATTGAAATATCCATGTGTGACGACATTCTTTCTTTCTCTACAGCATGTGCATTGAAATGCTACTCATGCAAAGGGGAAACCTGCACAGGCAACGTAACTTGTCCCATCAATTCCGTTAGCCCCCTTGACCGTTGTGCCTCCTTTGAGGATGACGGTGAGTTGTTCTTCCACGTCTCATACAAACATTTCAAATCTGTCAATCTGAGTTGACATATCACTGTACTAAACGCCTGGTGGCTTTTATTGTAGTTGAGACTGAGGGTTTTTTTCTTCATGTCTTGCAGGTGTCATCACCAAGTCCTGCATGAACAGTAATGCGTGTGTTGACCACATAAAGTGCTGTAGCACAGACTTGTGCAACAGCGCCGTACCCACTGGTTCCAGTGTCCTCCTCCTGCTGGTGTCCTCAGCCATCATCACAGTCTTCCTCTGAGGCTCAGCAGCAGCTACAGCTTCACTATATCAGTCTCCTTTATTACCCAATTTGTAACTGTGGGAGAATAAACAAAATGTTGACATGTCAAATCTGTGAATGACTGCAGGTCAATATTTGTAATAAAAAAACACAATTTGATCGATCACTGAATTGTTGACTTCTTTAAGTTCTGCTTTTCACATGACTGTTTACAGCAAAACAATAGCTTTGTTATGAAGCCTTAATTAGTGACAAAACAGGACATAAAACGTGATAAGCAAATCAATAAATGACATGGTTAGTTGTTGATCCTGAGGATTAATGAAGGAGATCAGCAGACCTTAAGATTTCCTGCTTTGATGCAAGCTGTTATTTTTTACACGTATGTGTTAAAGTGTGAAACATTCAAAGGTTAACAAACGTTCTCCCTTCAGACAAAAATAAAATGTAGAAAATGTTCGGTGTGCTCAAATGTGTGTCAAATAACTTGTTTCTTTATGCACAAAATATTCTTTTATTTTTTTTTTTTTAAAGACAAAATTAGGCTACACTTTATTTTAGAGGTGGAATAAAACAGAATAAGAAATGAGGAAATGTCGCGTGTCCTGTATATGGCAGCTGGATTATAAAACAGTCTTTATAGATGAATAAACTGAAGACAATCTACAAGCTGCTGGTTTACAAGCTAAAAGTACAGAGTTCAACATTTTTATTTTTATTTAATTTGTTCACAGGAGCTTAAACAAAGATGAAAGAAATCTGTGTAAAATAGAGCATATTGATGTGGTCATGTGAAAACTTCTGACTTTAGTTTTGGTGATATTCATATTGTCAATTAACTGTAAAGGATTACATCGTTATGTTTAGAGTAACTAAACATGTGGATGTCAAGTTTTTCCACACAGAAACATACAAAAGGTTGCAACAACAATTTTGTTTTCTTTGGCAGTTAGTTTAGTTTTCCTTCATAATTCAGGAGGTATTCACTGTTAACATTGAGAAACATTTCCATTTATTACTTCTAGCTCTGTTGCATCACAGTGGAAACCTCCACATAGATTTCAACAAAAATGTCCCAGTTAAATATAAGCCAATTAATTTATTCAGTGTTTTGACTGAATCCCTTTAAATGTATCAGACACTTCTCCCTCACAGCATTAATCTAGTTTCTCTACATGTCAGCATCAAAAACATATGAGTGATATTATTCCAAACTGTATTGCTTTAGAAATGTTGATCTTATTTACCAGTTAAAGCCACTGAGTGTTGAACATTTATGACGTCGGCACCATCTGGTGGTCAAGAAGAGACAAGAACACAAGAAAGTGACACAAAGAGTCATCTAAATGCCGGGAGACGGGAGATTAAAAAAAAAGATGCATTCATTGAAAATTAGGTGATGTTCATGTTTTTAATTCATTGTAAAGATTACATAGTTATGTTTAGAGTAACTAAACATGCGGATGTCAAGTTTTTCCACATAAAAACAAACATATTGTGATGTGAATGGGCTAATGAACTGAATGGACAACAGGTGTGCCTGATTGCGGGCGCGAGAGACTCTGATTGAATGGACAACAGGTGTGCCTGATTGCAGGCGCGAGAGATGCTGATTGTGAGTTATTGTGTTCTATGTTTAGACGTGTTTTAATAGTGGGGAGGGATAGCAGCTGGGGAGATCAGTCACGATCCTGAATCTGGAGCTCTTACCTTAAAGTGGTGACTTGTGTATTGCAGTGTGGGTTGACCAGTGTTAAATTGCAGTGCCTCCAGTAGAGGGAGATATCGTGCCGTGTCCGAGGGGTGTGCCTTAACCCTCCTGTTGTCTTCGGGTCAAATTTGACACGTTTTCAAACTTCATTATATCATAAATATGGATGTCTTCCACCTAATTTCCCCCAAATTACATGGATGGTTCCCTTATGGTCTTTGCAAAAAACACTGTCACACTGTCATTAAACATTTTTACTCCAATACTCCAAATAATTCATAATTTCTGCATTTTTTCCTAAAAAATTAGGTTTAATTTCATTTAAATTAGGTTTCTTGACCATGAATTTAAAAAAAAAAGTGTAAAACTTGTGGTAATGAGTTGGAATGAAGTTGGCCAAAAAGGTGTAATACAGAATTGGGTGATAATTTATAATGTATGCTTTAAAAACAGTCAAACCAGACCAGGTCAATTTTGACCCAGGAAGACAAAAGTTGCATGGTCGACGGGAAGACAACAGGAGGGTTAAGCTTGTTGTCTAGCCCTGTGTTAACTGTGATTTCACATCTGTAAGAGCTTTGGATGCTCAGTGGACTTGCAGGTCCCTCCGCGTATCTCTCCTCCCTTTTTATGAATTATTAGGTTTTGATAATAAAGACTGACTATATTTGGTATACATCTGTATTCTGTTATTTGAAGGTTCTGACTTAGTGGCAGTGTTTTTCCTGCCACATGCAAACGAAACCCATATTTATTACAATATATAGCCGACTGTATGTATAGAGAAAGTGAAACGAGCACCTCGAACATCATTCACTTTAACATTTCAAACTCACCAGATGCTCACAAGATGACACCAAAGTGAGGTATGTTCACATCCTGTTTACAAGTAAGTAAGTACATTTACTCATGCACTGTAATTAAATACAATTTTGATGTATTTTTATTTTACTTGAGTATTTCCATTTCATACTTGATACTTCTTCTCCACTGAGATACTTGTATACATTTATCTGACAGCTGGTGTTACTAGATACTCTAAAGAACAGTATAAAGTAGTTATAATGTGCTTGACCTCCACCAGCTGTGACATCTAAATGCTGTTTACGTGCTAAAGCATCAGTTATATTACAATAAATAATATTATACTGTATATACAGCGGGTAAAATAAGTATTGAACACGTCACCATTTTTCTCAGTAAATATATTTCCAAAGGTGCTATTGACATGAAATCTTCACCAGATGTTGGTAACAACCCAAATAAGCTATACATACAAAGAAACCAAAACAAATAAGTTGAGAAATTAAGTTATGTGTAATAATGTGAAATGACACAGGGAAAAAGTATTGAACACATGAAGAAAGGGAGGTGCAAAAAGGCATGGAAAGCCAAGACAACAGCTGAAATCTATCAGTAATTAGAAAGCAATCCGGCCCCTTGTCAGTGCAAATTAATATCAGCTGGTTCAGTCCCAACTGATGGCCTATAAAAAGGTTTCTCATTACCAAGGTGTCACACAAGAAACATCTCATGATGGGTAAAAGCAAAGAGCTCTCAAGACCTTCGCAACCTTATTGTTGCAAAACATACTGATGGCATTGTTACAGACGCATTTCTAAACTTCTGAATGTTCCAGTGAGCACTGTTGGGGCCAAACATGATTTCACCATAAACTGGCCACGACCAGGTGCTCCTCGCAAGATTTCTGACAGGGGAGTGAAAAGAATTATCAGAAGAGTTGTCCAAGAGCCAAGGACCACTTGTGGAGAGCTTCAGAAAGACCTGGAAGTAGCAGGTACAATTGTTTCAAAGAAATCAATAAGTAATGCACTCAACCGCCATGGCCTGTATGCACGCTCACCACGCAAGACTCCATTGCTGAAGAAAAAGCATGTTGAAGCTCGTTTAAAGTTTGCTGCACAACATTTGGACAAGCCTGTGAAATACTGGGAGAATATAGTCTGGTCAGATGAGAGCAAAATTGAACTCTTTGGATGCCATAATACACACCATGTTTGGAGGACGAATGGCACTGCACATCACACTAAAAACACCATATCAACAGTGAAGTTTGGAGGTGGGAACATCAAGGTGTGGGGCTGCTTTTCAGCATATGGTACTGGCAAACTTCTTTCCATAGATTTTCAATTGGATTCAAGTCAGGTGATTGGCTGGGCCATTCTAGCAGCTTTATTTTCTTTCTCTGAAACCAATTGTGAGTTTCTTTGGCTGTGTGTTTGGGATCATTGTCTTGCTGAAATGTCCACCCTCATTTCATCTTCATCATCCTGGTAGATGGCAGCAGATTTTTTCAATAATGTCTCAGTACATTTTTCCATTCATCCTTCCTTCAATTATGTGAAGTTTGCCAGTACCGAAAAAAAAATCAAATTTACCACTTTTGACAGTATTACAGTTTAGCTTCCAGCTTTTTTAGCAATGTATTTCAGCTCTTAGTTTTTTTAGCTAATGCAGTTCAGCTTCCAACTCTGCCAGTTCATCTTCTAGGGTTTTCAGCAGTGCACTGCAATGCATTTGAGCTTTAACATTTTTAGGCAAGTCATTTCACATTTCTGCATTTTTAGCATTGCTTTGCAATAAATTTCATCTGCCAGCATTCCCACGCATTTTCAGCAAGAAATGCATATTCTAGTTTTATATCACTTTCAGTTCTTCTATCTACTTGTAAAGCTGTGTCTCTGGGATAAGGTGCTCACTTCCTGATGAAACTGTCACAAGAGACTGAGGGGTTGGACCAGACTATAAAAGAAAGGTTTGGTCAGAGTCGACATCTTCTCTCTCCAGTTCTCCTCTCACACAGGTGTCATTTTCCACCGTTCACGATGCAGTTTTATGGAGCTCTGATCCTGCTTATGACTCTGTCTGCAGGTAAGAACAGCTTATCATGAGCTATTCATGTGACTTGGCTTATAATATAATAATGAAAATGATGGAACTATTTTATTAACAGAGCAGTTCAGATCTTTCAAACAAAGGATTACACAACATCTGGATGTGTTGCGTAATCCTTCCTGTTTTGTTTTTTGTTTTTTTGTTGAGGAAATTCCTATTGCGCAGTTTATTTGCAAGTTTTTTGGGGGGTAAAAATGTGTAAAACAATGAGCATTGAAATATCCATGTGTGACACCATTCTGTCTTTCTCTACAGCATGTGCATTGAAATGCTACTCATGTCAAGGGGCAACCTGCACTGACAAGATAACTTGTCCGTTCAATCCCCTTGCCCCCCTTGACCGTTGTGCCACCACTGACGTGAGCGGTGAGTTGTTCTTCCACGTCTCATACAAACATTTCAAATCTGTCAATCTGAGTTGACATATCACTGTACTAAACGCCTGGTGGCTTTTATTGTAGTTGAGACTGAGTTTTTTTTTCTTCATGTCTTGCAGGTGTCATCACCAAGACCTGCATGAACAGTAATTTGTGTCATGACCCCATAAAGTGCTGTAGCACAGACTTGTGCAACAGCGCCGTACCCACTGGTTCCAGTGTCGTCCTCCTGCTGGTGTCCTCAGCCATCATCACAGTCTTCCTCTGAGGCTCAGCAGCAGCTACAGCTTCACTATATCGGTCTCCTTTATTACCCAATTTGTAACTGTGGGAGAATAAACAAAATGTTGATGTGTTAAATCTGTGAATGACTGCAGGTCAATATTTGTAATAAAAAAACACAATTTGATAAATCACTGAATTGTTGACTTCTTTAAGTTCTGCTTTTCACATGACTGTTTACAGCAAAACAATAGCTTTGTTATGAAGCCTTAATTAGTGACAAAACAGGACATAAAACGTGATGAGCAAATCAATAAATGACATGGTTAGTTGTTGATCCTGAGGATTAATGAAGGAGATCAGCAGACCTTAAGATTTCCTGCTTTGATGCAAGTTGTTATTTTCTACAAGCTGCTGGTTTACAAGCTAAAAGTACAGAGTTCATCTTTTTATTTTAAATTTAATTTGTTCACGGGAGCTTAAACAAAGATGAAAGAAATCTGTGTAAAATAGAGCATATTGATGTGGTCATGTGAAAACTTCTGACTTTAGTTTTGGTGATATTCATGTTGTCAATTAATTGTAAGGATTACATCGTTATGTTTAGAGTAACTAAACATGTGGATGTCAAGTTTTTCCACACAGAAACATACAAAAGGTTGCAACAACCATTTTGTTTTCTTTGGCAGTTTTCCTTCATAATTCAGGAAGTATTAACTGTTAACATTGAGAAACATTTCCATTTATTACTTCATTATTTCATTATTGCATCACAGTGGAAACTTCCACATAGATTTCACCACAAAAAATTCCCACAGTTAAATATTAGCCAATTAATTTATTCAGTGTTTTGACTGAATCCCTTTAAATGTATCAGACACTTCTCCCTCACAGCAATTAATCTAGTTTCTCTACATGTCAGCATCAAAAACATATGAGTGATGTTATTCCAAATTGTATTGCTTTAGAAATGTTGGTCTAATTTACCAGTTTAAGCCACTGAGTGTTGAACATTTTTGACATGGGCGCAATCTGGTGGTCAAGAAGAGACAAGAATGCAAGAAAGTGACACAAAGACTTCAAGTTTACAGCGATTGTTTCATTTTTCAACAAACAAAACCCTTCAGAACAATGTGAAAGATACTCTAATCCCATAACAATTCCATACATAGTGACTTAAACATTTCAAAAACAGTGCTGACTCTAGCTTATATAGTAATAATTATTTCCAAGCAAGGCATTTAGATGACTTAAACCAGTGGTGTGCTTTTACTTTTTCATGCCAGAAATGCCCGTGTGAGAGCAGATGAACATGTATTCAGACAGCTGATCTTCATGTACTTTTGCGATGTCAGTGCTTGCAGAGCATCAAGCATACGTCACTGTGTGTTTCATCACTCTGCCGGTTCTCTGTGCTAAAGATGGCATAGCTTAGGTCAGCTGATAAGGCAAATAAAGTCACAAGGCAGGCAGACATGGATGGCACGTTTTAACAAGGTCATCTTTGAGAACAATACCTGTTCAAGGCAAACCAGTAGCATTAGTTTAATAAATCTATTTGTGGATCAACAAAAATTCATTCTAATAAAATGTTTTTGTTTTGTTTTCACCCTGAGCTGTGAATTGAACTTGTACAACAGATGAAGATGAATAGATGTTGGCACTGGAATGACAGAATGGCACAACAGGTCACAGGAATGTAGACATACAAATATTTGTTGATCATCACCAAAATTTAAACCCAAGAGTCACGTCAGTTTACTGTATACATACACTCAAATCCTACAATCAAAAAGAAGTTAATAAATATAAAGAGAAAGCGATTCACATGTTGTCAGTGCAATGCTAATTAATTAACGCATGTTAGCTTAAACATAGGTAGTTGGGAGCTTTCTTTCCACAACACAGCAGTTGCCATGGTGACATAAGGTTTAGGCATGCCCTCTGAGCAAGGAGTGCATCGGTCCCACTCGGAGTGCATATTTATTGCCGGTTCAGTGCCCAAACCTGTCAAGCCACAATAAAGACACGTATTAAATCCCTTATCGCACAGTTATTTCATCTACCCTTCATCAGCCTGAAACCATTCCAGCCATACTTGCCAACCTTGAGACCTTAAAAAAAGGGAGGATTTCAAAACCAAAGTGACTCTGAACAAAAAACTGAGTTTAGAGACTTTGTTTCCTGCATTCTAGTGACTTTAAAAGAGTGAAAATAACTAAATAAAAAGTACACTGCTAGAGCATTTTTATGTTAAACTTTTCATTTTCCCTTTTACTCCCAGGAAAGAAAACAGAGTAATTCACCCCTCTGGTGTGAACTTGGCGTATGAATCTCTAACATTTATTTTTGCTACTGCTTGAGTATTTCTTTCTCTTAGTTCTCTCTCCTTCTCTCACTCACGGAAGGTCCTTTCAGACACAACGCGACAACGTCACCACTGCGCTCTGAAACCCGTTATTTCTAACGTCTTGCGCCGCGCCACGATGGCTTTTCGCTGCGTCGAGCAAAGCCCAACTTTGGGCACTGCATGCTGTGGTGAGCGCAGACTGCTCTGTCCCGCGAGAAACGACAGTTGGTGTAGCTCTATTGTCGTCCGGGACAGCAGGGATTATACACACTGTTCAGGTCCAGAAACTGTGTGTGAAAATGTGCCATAAATTGGGAAAAAGTACGGGAGAACTGTGACCCCGGGAGGAAACCGGGGGAGGGAAATTAAAAAGCATGAGTCTCCCAAGAAAATTGCGAGGGTTGGCAAGTATGATTCCAGCTGTGGGCTGTGAAGAACATTTGTAATCTAGATGTCCGTTAGGTGGAAGACCGCTGTGACGATACAATCAGAGATCGGTTTTACTATCAGCTGTGGAAGGCACATGAGGATGAGGATTAGCTTATGGATGGAGCAAGAGAATCAGAAGTGATCATTCTTTCTAATTCTTTGGGTGGACGGTTATAATCTGTAGGCAGGAGTCCAAAGAAAGAGGAGACATGAGGTTCATCTTTACCCAAAAAAATCACTCCCCTAGTGATCATTTCCCTTTGAAAAACAAAACATCTCCTGCTATTTCTTGGCATGTGTGTGTGTGCTCACAAGAATGTATATGTGCATACAGTATGTGTGTGTGTGTGAGTAATGCGTCTTTAATGTCTTCAGTGAAACCATGTAAAGTAAGCGATCTCGTCCAGGTCCACAGGGTAGTCAGTGAGGTACATGGGGCCTTTATCGAAATGTTCCCCCTTGTAGCTTCTCCAGCGTCCTGCGGGCAGGTAGATGTCCCTCTCCTGCTTCCCCGGCTCCAACACCGGAGCCACCATCAGGTCGTCCCCGATCAGGAACTGGGAGTCGATCTTGTAGGCGGCCTCGTCGTCGTTGGCGAGCCACCAAAGGGGCCTTATGATTGGGTCGCCTGTATCGAGAACCTCGCCTGCCAGTTCGAGAACCCTCGGGGCCACCAGAGTCTCGTGGAGCCCGGTGAACTTCTGCGCTATCTGTACCACCTGCAGGTTAATGCACAAAGATCACAGTGTTAGATCACAGTGGAGCATAACAGACAGTGTAGCATGATGGCTGGCTAATTAGGACACTTCCTATTTGATTTCTGTTATCAAAACACGTTAAAGGGACAGTTTGTAGGATTTAAACAACATCTAGCGGTGAGGTTGCAAATTGAAACCTCTCCCGTGTGTTGAACATGTAGGACAACTACTACTAATCCTGCTAACAGACAAACAAACAAACAAACCAACGCCAGTGAAAGCATAACCTCCATCCTAGGCCTTCGGCCTTGGGGGAGGTAAATAAAGAAAGTATTGGGAGCGCCTTAGTAGCTGAGGTGGTTATGGCGAATGCCATTATATAACGGCAACGTCTGGCCTTTGGACCTTTGTTGCATGTCATACCCCTCTCTCTCTCTCTCTCCCCCCATTTCTACACTGTCTGTCGTCAAATAAAGGCCAAAATGCACAAAAACTAATCTTCAAAAGGGAGAGGATTCTACAGAGTTGTGAGTCTTAGATTAGCAGAAATCATCGTACAATTTGTGGACTCAACAACTGATTGAAAAGATGCACTTATCTTATACATCATAAAGGTTTACCCTCTATTGATTACATTAATGCACAGAAAATAACAGAACAGGGGGGGAAGAAAAACACATTTATTTCTTGCCACTAACACAACAGTGTTTCACTTTGCTCACCTCGTTGTCATAGGCCCATGGTGGTATGGAGAACTGCATGGCAGGCATGAAGGCAGACAGCTCCAACCATCGGATGTACAGCTCTCTGTCCGGCAGAACACTTTTACCATCTAAACCAGCTAAACATACAACACACGTGTCAGACTGTGTAGACTAAAACCATATCAAAGATCAACATGTGTCTTTAAACCTGCAGTAGGCAGTATATATTTTTGGCATCATTGGGGAAAAATTCCATAATAACCTTTCAGCATATTGTAATTCAAGTGTTCTGAGAGAAAACTAGACTTCTGCTCCTCCTCATGGCTCTGTTTTCAGGCTTTAGAAAATCTAGCCCGTGACGGGAGACTTTGACCAATCACAGGTCATTTCAGAGAGAGAGCATTCCTATTGGCTGTGCTCCGGTCATGTGACCAGAACTTGGCGTTCCTTCACCAGATTTCTCAATGGTGGTGGCGACACAAACTTCTAATTTTACAGCTAAACCGTGCACTACAAGATGATTCTGAAAACATCTGAGGAGAGAAATAGGCATTAACGTAACAGAATATTGATTCATATTTGATCAGCGCTGCCTAGTTTGACCGTTTGGTCGGGGTTCACGAGTGATTGACAGCCGGCTCTCATAGACGGCAGATGGACAGCAGACCTCAGATCAGCTCTTACTGCTTGTTTTCCTCCGGTCTGTGAAATCTTGCAGATGCCGTTAGGAGCACCGGAGGACACCGAGACACATGATTTTTTTCAGGTTACCTGTTTCATGTACTACTGTCACGATATAGCGACCGTTTTATAAAAATAACTTTTTTGAAATCATATTTACTCCAATCTCGCCTACTGCAGCTTTAAGAGAGCTGACTTTCTACTCATGTTGTGGAGAACGGTACCTGTGGTGCGGTTGGGGTACGCGTTCCCTCCGATCATATCAGGTAAGACAAACTGGTAGCCCAGAATGCTGATGGTCAGAACGGTGGGGATGATGGACTTGAGGCCGAGCTCGTAACCCCACACAGAGTCCCTGTCGATGATCCTGAAGAAGCAGGAGATGTCCTGACTCTGGTAGCCCACCCTCAGCTCTGCACGCTCGCTGAACGGGATGGCCATCTCTGTGTAGCGGCGGGTGAAGGTGGACGGGTCAGCCAGCGGGACCAGGGTGCTGAACTGGCGCGGGAGGTAGCTCGTCTCACCTGCGTCGAACTTGAAAGACGTCACGTCATAGCGGGTTTTGATCATATGCAGGTGTGAGGAATACCACTCACGGGCGTCTGGGTTGGTGAAGTCCAAGATCCCTCCGATGCCGTTCCACCAACGGACCAGAGCAGGCAGCTCGCCACTCGGCTCCCGAACGAACAGTCCCTTCTCCACGGCGACGCCAAAATTAATGGAGTCATAGTTGATGAAAGGATGTGTCCAGAGCGACACCTGAAACCCGTCCTCTCTGAGTTTGTCAAACATGCCGCTAGCGTTGGGGAACTTCTGCGGGTCAAAGTCAAACTCTCCGTAGTCGGCGGTGTAGCGGTCGTCCAGCTCCAGGTGGGAGCAGGTGAAGCCGTGCTGGGTGATGTCAGCGGCGTAGCGCAGCAGCTTCTCCTGAGTAATGGCCGTCTTGTGGAGAGCCCATGTGGACCACAACGGCTGTTTGAACACTTCAGGAGACGGGACCTTGATAGGCTTCGGGAAATACCGACGCACCTGAACACAACACAGAGCAGAGACTTACTACAGGTGTATTCACATCAACAGTTATTGATTTTTCAGTGAAAAAGTTATTCACTTTCTAGCCAAGAGTTAGATGAGAAGAGAAACCACTCTCATATGTGTCCATTCAATTTTAAAAGGACCAGTGTGTATCATTTCCCCAGTATGTCTCTACTCACCATATATTTGTGAATAGAGGTGACGTCCGAGCCCACACACACTCTATAGCTGAGTTCAGGTAAGGCCTGCTGACCCTTTGGTGGTCTGAAGGGAGAGTCCTGGTATCGGGCCTGGAACCTGAGTGTCCTGTCCTTTTCGGACCAGCCCAAATGGAAAGGTACCGAGTCGTTGATCTTGATGGCAGTCGCATTCGAGGACAGCCAATAGCGTTCCAGAATTCCCCCGAAAGCGTTGCGATTGGAGTAGACGTCGCTGGTGATGAAAGGCTGCGGCTCCTCCTCGCCCTGCATCCTGATAGGCCAGTACTGGGTCGCCGTCTCGGCTCCTCCGTACCAGTGAGAGTCGTTATAGGCCATGGCGTGCTCCACCGAGCGCTTACTCTGCAGCTCCTCCCAGCGAACGCGGTAACACATCACCGTGTCCCTTGGCCGAACCGTCTGGATGAAGAAGTTGAGCTTGCCAGAATCGGACTGAGTGCAGCTCAGAGTATTTCCCTCCTTTGAGCAGGAGTCCAGATTCAGAGTGCCAGACCTGGGACAGAGGGGGAGAAAGTATACATGAACTTGTTAAACACAGAACTACTAATAGTCCACGAGCCAGGGGGTTGGTCCGGCCAGTTTGGAGGGACCATGTCTCATAAAGGTCTATGTCCCTAGTGTTGGAAAATGCATGACAGCATTGCAGCAATGGAAGCTTTCTATGTACTATCACTCCCTTTTCCATCCCTCCATCATTACAATTTTTCCATGTTTTTTTGTCATTTTACACATAGATACTAGGCTGGGACGATACACCTATCTCCTGATTCGATACTATCACAATACTTATTGTGATTGTTAACTTTTTTAACACTAGACCATGGGAAAAAGCTGAATCATACACTTCTAGGGACCTCTACTTTGGACGATATCTAAATTAATACAGTAAAAATGTTTGATTTTCAGCATGTATGTAATCAGAAATGTCCTGAAGTCAAATATATCAGGATCATTGTCAGGAATTATTTATTAAAATTTTCCAGCAACCTAAAAATCATAGAATAAAGACATTTCTCTCACAAATTAGTGGTATTTTCTTTTTAATTTATAAGGGACATGTAATGTTTTATACTTCTGGTGAATATAATCCAATCAATCTTATTTCCATATATGTATTATTGTATGTGTATATATATATATATATATATATACAGTTCCCTTTATTAACACCTTCTTTTGAAAACTGGACGAAAACCTAGCTCTGCTTTTCCTGGCATGTGTGAAACCCAAAGTGTTTGCTCCGCCGTTTTCTGCTTTTTCATTGCGGCCAGCTGCGGTTTGTTTTGGTTGACGGATACGGAACAGACATGACATCACGTTACTCAGTCTACAACAATAAAAGTGGTGACTTCCTTCTACCTCCACATAGACTGAAATGAAGCAAATATATCGATTATTGACATTTCAAAATCATTTCAAAATCGTAAAAAAAAAAAATAAAACCTAATAGATACAAAATAAAATAATACAGAATATCCTGAAGTCATATATCATTGAAAAACTTAGACTATAATCTATCCAGAAGTCAAATTACCATGACACTGAGGTCAAGAGAATTTGACCTTTGACCTCCAATGGGGCAAATTCTGAATGCCACTGCAAATGCCTTTATAACTAGCTTCATATTGATCTGATGTGATGGATAGTTCCAGCATAAAGAGCACAAAAAAAGAGCTTTAAAATGATATATTACATGAATAACAACAATAACAACATCTCTTATCAGAATAAACGTAACTTTGTGTATCTGATAGAATGTTATTGGAGCAGTTTGTAAATGTCTTTCTTTGCAGCAGAAACACAAAATAATACAAAAACTCAAAAAAAAAATCCTAAGAATTGAATTCTCTACCAGGTTTATCCTTTATTTTATATTTTTCCACTCTTAACCCGTTGTCAACATAAACATGTTACAACTGATGAGGGCCTTATTCAGTAGAAATGGGTTATAGTCCAGGTGATATGTGAAAATGTATTAGTATTATTAGCCTATAATCATAATTAGACCATTACTATGACAGAGAAGAGATGCAGTCACACTACAGATGATCCTGTACGCTCCATTCTATTACTCTATTTCTCTGCAAGTGCAGGGCCTTTTTCCTATCGACGTGAGCTCGGCTGATAAAGGACACCACTAAATCGGTCTTCCCTCAGGGTGTAATCATGAGTCTGTCTCGTGTGGCTTTCCATTATCCAGCCACACATTTTCAGAGAGGCAGCCTTTTTAGTACCGCCCGGCACACAAAGAGGAACAACTGTGCCGAGGCCAAAAAAAAAGTGATATATATGTTACAGGGATTCTTGTTAGCCGAGATTTGCTGGCTGTTAGTTTCACAAGAGAAGTGTTTATCACGGGAGTGCACTGGGTTGCATTACAACGCATATGAATGTTCCCATTTTTGTTAGTCATTCTGAGTTTCGATGCTCTGAAATGGCCTCGGGGTCAGCAGGATAATGCTCATCACATACATATTACACCTGTAGACACTACAGGTGAATAGGCTAAATCATTTTAACTAATAGATATCACCATTAAACTTGCCCAGATGATTACATACTTTAAGACAATTTTGTTTTGTATTCCAAGTTTTCTGAAATTACACATTTAAATATGCAAATGAGGCATTATCTTACGAAATATTAACTTTCCAGAACAGAAATCTGAACATTGGATAAAGCCGGGTTAAAAATTCTTGTTTCATTTTGTTGACATATTGGAGTCAAATGTTTTTACAGAGGGAATATCTCTTTTTATCACTCCATTAATCAGAAAATACTGTCAACAGCCATAAGAAAAAATCAATTTGCAACATGTTTTTAGGAATAAAATATTGTATAAATCAGGCTATGGTTGATATATGAACAAACCTCTCTGTAAAAACCTTCAGCATATAGATAGGAATGAAACTGGAAAGTTTGGTGGGTGTAAGTGCTGCGGAAGTGGAGATTTCAGGCTCAGAGTCTGAGAGAAAACTAACTAACTTTAAGAAAATGGCCTTTAAAGATTTGGATTGTAAAATTCCTTATATTTTAGAAATTTTAACTAATATACAGTATATCACCATGAAACTTCTCCAGTAGCTTATGTACATTAAGAAAATTATTTTTTGTATTACATGTTTTCAGAAACTGTATGTTAAATATGTAAATGAGACATTATCTAATGTAAACTTTTGGTGAATTTAGGATAAATCTGCAGATGTAAATAGACAAATTGTCAAATTGAAGAAACTACTTAAATGTGTATTTTGAATGTTTTCTTTCCACTAGTCTGAAAGAAGACATGTTATACAAGCAAAATAGCCCCAAATCTCAACATTGACCAGTACATTTTGCCTGTAGTGTCTCGCCTTAATAATAAAGATAAAATTATTTTTTAATTGACGTAAAATTATTCTGCAAATATTTTAATAATCGATTAATTACTTGAGTCACTTTACCAGCAAAAAATGCCAACTATTCTCTGGTACCAGCTTCTTCAATCTGAGTATTTTCTGCTTTTATCTGTTTTATTTTATTGTGGATTGAATATCTTTGGGTTTCGGGCTGCTGGTTGAACAAACTGAGCAATCTGAATATGTCACCTTGGTCTCTGGAAGATTGTGAAAGGTATTTGTCATCATTTGTTTGTGACATTTTATAGACAAAAAGATGAATGAGGACAATAACAATCAGATTAATGTATAATGAAAACAGTGAACCCACCTGAAGGTCATACTGAAGATGAGAGCCCCCGCCTGGTTATGAATAATAAAACCGTCTTTGTTGAGGTCCAGCAGCTCAGCCTTCAGCAGCTGGGCTTTACGGAGGGACGCGGAGTAGTAGCACCAGGCCACCACGGCAGCCAGCACCAGCACACAGCCCAACATGCCCGCTATCACCAGGGGCCGGCCCTCGTGAGCCAGTTTCTTCTTCAGCGGGGAACTGCCGGATCCTCCGGACATCTGCTGCTCCCCGGGAGCCACCGGCACGATCTGATACATGCTGAAGACTTAAAGGCAGTGAGATGTGTAGGGAGGGAAGCAGCTTTGGAGGAGGAGGTACGGACGGCTGTAGTTAACTTGAATGGATGATATCCTCTTCACAGCGGCAGAAGTGGAGATGAAGGAAAAGCCTGATGTCTACCTGTCGACCTTCAACAAAGTCTCCATTTCTGAATGAGGGTTGATTTGTCCAAACCTGCGAGACAGACAGAGCCAGACAGAGATCAACATTCAAGCCACCAGAGATATCATATTAAAGCTGTAACGATAAGTTGTCCACTATTAAATTAATTGCCAACTATTTTTGATTAATCAGTTTGAGTCATTTTTTAAGAAAAAAAGTCATAATTCTCTGATTCCAGCTTCTTAAATGTGAATATTTTCTGGTTTCTTTACTCCTCTATATGACAGTAAACTGAATATCTTTGAGTTGTGGACAAAATAAGAGAAAAGATAATCCTTTATTAGTCCCACAGCGGGGAAATTTGCAGGATTACAGCAGCAAAGGGGGGACAGTGCAAACAACGAGAGGCATCAGTAAAAAAATAAAAAAAATAAGATCTAATAAATAAGCAAGTAGACAATAAAGATATAGTCAGTAAGAGAACAGTAAAAAACTAAATATAAAAAATAGACTGAATGGGTGGTTACCCATTATTGCACGTATGAATATGAAATGTTGATATTTCACATGAACGAGTGAACTTGTAAAGAAAGCAGCGCAAACTCAACGAGTTTAGTGCACAGATAAGTAAAAGTTATTAAACTGTAAGAAAGTACAACAAAAAAAACTAAGTGAAATTAATAAATTAAAGGAGAAAAAGCTCAACGGTGAGCTGGAGCTGCTGGAGCTGCTGTAACGGGCTGCCACTCGTGCGGCGCCGGACGTGAAAGTGTTTAATTCAAAATAAATAATCAGAGCATACAAATCCAGTGTTGGTCTCTTGTTACTCCCAACGCAGAAGGTGTTTACTTGACAATCCAGTTGTCATCACCACTGACAGTCTCCAGGAACTACAGTTATAAATAGCTTTGGAGCTCTTCACATGACATGCTCTTGGATTCCTAAGATTCTCTAAAAACAATGTATTGCACAATGAGTCTGTAAGAGAGAGTTCATTTAGTTAGATAATTAAATTTCCCCATAGTGCTGCTACATGCCTCACCACCACACTAGCGTATGTTATGTGTTAGTCTCTCCAACAAAGCTGCTATGTTACTGCGTCTGTAGGTGTCCTGCTGCATATATAATAGTTCAGCAGCAGCAGCAGCAGTGTCCAAGCAGAGAGAGAGAGAGAGAGCACAGAAGCTTTAATCTGGTAAATGGTAGGTAGATAGGCTCTGTAGCCACATTGGCACTGATGGTAACAGAACCATGACACCATAAAAAACAGGCTGTGATCACAGAGAGTTACAGACACCATGTCAGCATGGTTACATTTAACTCTGCAGGTAAGAACGCCCTGCACACACAAGCAGGTAAATAATATTTAAGACTATAGAAGCTCTCAAATAACGGCACTGCAGCACGCCGTATGTTTTCAGATGGAGCACACAGGCCAATCATCCACAACAGAACCGTATTTAAACGTCCCAACAGGTATCATTATGCTCCAGCTCAACGCTCTCATTTTATTCTGATGAAGTGTTCGTGGCAATGCAGCAGGGAGGAAGGGAAACCCTGCAAAAACTGGGTTCCTTCACAGACAGACTGCTGCAGGACTCATCTTCCTCTTAAAGACAGCTTAGCCTCTGTTAGAATATTAGAATATCTGCATTTACAATTACCAACAAAACTGCACCATAACGACACACATGAGTATCGTGATATTATGTTTTGCGATACTGTATCGATTCTCCAAAACACAGTATTGATTTTTAATTAAACTCTTAGAAAATCCAACGGACCGGGTATTCTGTCTTTCAGAGGATGTAGCGGGCTCAGTTTTGAAGTTAGAGTGAAGATACTGGCATCATATGCAACTAGAAAACTAGAAAACCTAAGGATTCCATTGTCACCAACCATGTCATACTGGAAAGGAGGCTAAATAACGCTCCAAATTTACACTCAATTTTGGCGAGGAAAAACTGGCATGGCCATTTTCAAAGGGGTCCCTTGACCTCTGACCTCAAGATATGTGAATGTAAATGGGTTCTATGGGTACCCACGAGTCTCCCCTTTACAAACATGCCCACTTTATGATAATCACATGCAATTTTGGGCATTGGGGTTTCTAAACAGTCTTGGTAGTGCATAAATTGGGTATGACTGTAAAGCTGAGACTCTTGTGGATCCAATGAGTCCAGTTGTATTCATGTGTAATGATGTTAGTCCCCATAGTAGCCACTTAACATAGTGACTTTTTAATTTACTAAGAATTCATTGAATCAACTCAACTTGGTTTATTGTGTTAAAAAAAATAATAATTAACTTGATGGCCCAAACAATTCCATCAGACATTGTGTTTAATTTTCAAGTCCTAAATATTAGCACTAACTGCTCTGTAAGGAAACTGAATTATTTTTTCAATCATTACTGCACACGTTGTGTTTTATCATGCATGAGTAATAAGCTATTCTTTTGTTGGGATGTTAGGGGTAGTGTATGTTATATAATAGCCGCCTCACTGTGACCAGAAATCATTTTAAATTTGCTGCTTATGGGGGCCAAATGTGTGCAATGCAAAGTGTTTACTGTTTTGATATACAGCAGCAAATATATCCATTCTGAGGCCTGTACTACGAAGCAGGATTTGCGGTTATCGAGGTAACTTCAGGGTTAACTCTGGGTTTTCCGTACTACGAAGCTAGTTTACTACTATCGAGGTAGATCTCCATGGTAACTTATGCTGAATGGCTAACCTGCTCCGGAGCAGGTTATGTTCCAGATAAGAGATCAACTCCTATGAAATCACCTCCTACTGACCAATCACAGCTCAGTGCGGGATTTTATGATAATATTACACACATATGAAGAAGTTACAGTCATAATCCAGACTAAAAACAACACAATTTAAACTGACAAATACAGGAAGGACTGTTAGTCTGGATTAAGTGTTTAATTTCTTCGTATTTGTCTAATATAGTTTGCTCTTCCTTTGTTAAATGTTCCGCTGTCTGTCAGTCAGTAGTCTTGTTCATGTCTGTGATTGGTCAGATGCTGCAAACACCTCCTCGCGCTCATAACCAGACAGAGAAGGTTTGACTAACCGAGTTGATAACCAGCTTCGTAGTACAGTTTATCGAGATCTCGTTTGTTAGGTTAAGTGAAGCCAGATAAGGAGAACATACCCAGGGTATGTTGAACTCGCTTCATAGTACAGGCCTCTGGTCAATCTGGTGAAGTACAATAAGCTGCACTCTGTGGGTTATTTTTTTTTATTTATTTGTTTGCACAATAAAACAAAGCGGGCAGAAAAACAACAACAAAAGAGAATAAATTGTGCAGGTGAGATTAAAAAAACACACCAAGGGGCTTATAGAAGTAATGTCACCTCAATAAGCATTATATGCAAATACAAAAGTCATAAAAATATAAATAAACAAGCAAACATAAAATCCAAAAAAAATGTAATTAAAAGGTCCCATATTGTAAAAAGTGTGATTTCCAGGTCTTTTATATTATAAAGAAGGTTTAAGTGCTTTATAAATACCGTTAAAGTATCAAAACGCTTAATATACGGAGAAATACACACAGCCCGTATTTAGAAATTGTGCGTTTGAAACAAGCTGTCAGGATTTCTGTCGATTTGTGATGTCACGAATATACAATATTTAGACCATTACACGGTAAATAAACTGGGAAACATTTAGAATGTTTACGTTTAAAACCGTGTCATGGTCTAAATATTGTATATTTGTTACATCACAAATGGACAGAAATCCTGACGGCTTGTTTCAAACGCACAATTTCTGAATACGGGCTGTGTGTATTTCTCTGTATATTGAGCGTTTTGATAGCTTAACAGTATTTATATAGCACTTAAACCTGCTTTATAATATAAAAGACATAAAAAATTTCACGTTTTACAATATGGGACCTTTAAAGCATGTCAACATGTTCTTGTAGAAACACAAAATACAAGTATGAACCTGAAAATGAGCATGATATGGGATCTTTAAGCAACATAAATCAAGCAGAAACATAAAATAAATAAAATATATGTATGTATGATATGTATGATCATAAACACAAACACACTAGTCCTCCATAGTGACTGCTCATTGTTTGTGTTCACATTAGTTGAAGCTAAATACCTAATATATTACACTGAAGATCACTTTGCTGCAATGATAGTCACACACAGCACCTCCAGATGCATATTTTATATCATTTTCCACAAGGGTACAACAGTGTTAAGGGGACATAACTAACTGATCATGCATATCCAATGAGCCAGTGTCTGATCAATAACCCCTGAAGCACCTCGTCGACACGACTCTCAACGCTGCGTTCCAGTGACTCTGTACCCGGTTGTACCAGTTGTCACGGATTGGGCTTTAAAACGGTCGTGTTCGCAGTTAAACGCTCTGTTGGCCGTGTCAATATCACACAAGAAAGTTGGATAATACATTAAAAATGTCATTTTATAGCGCTGTAGTCATAAAACACAGTTATCTTACCTCCGCAGCTGACTCTCTCTGGGGTCAATGTGTACAGCTGTGAGCGCAGTAGTCTACTGCGCAGGCGCAGAGCGGTTTGAAGTTCTATAGTCCCGCCCACCAACCAACCAATGATTGGTTGATTTCATCTGTCACTCATCATCCAAGGGGCTTCTGGGAAATGTAGTGTGAGAGTAAGATGGTCTTTAAAATGACTTACAAAAAGAGTCTACAAGAGTTTACAGTTTATCCTGTCAACAAACTGATATTTACAGAGCCCCCTACACCCTAGGTCAGGGGTCAGCAACCTTTACTATCAAAAGAGCCATTTTAGGCAAAATAAATAAATACATTCTGTCTGGAGCCGCAAAACATTTGATCATTGTGATGAAGGTAACACAGTTTATAGTCTAAGCATATAGTATATAAGTCTAATGCAGTGAGGGCCAAAGAGCTAATGTACTACGGAGTATTAGGGCCACATTGAGGGAAAACAAATCTGAGATTTATAGAATAAAGTCGTTATATTACGAGAAAAGAGTCATAACTTTACGAGAAAAAAAGTCGTAATATCACGAAAATAAAGTCATAATATTACGAGAATAAAGTCATAATATTATGAGAACAAAGTCAAAGTTTTACAAGAAAAAAAGTCGTAGTATCACGAGAATAATGTCATAATATTACGAGAATAAAAGTCGTA